>NC_084548.2:38350000-38502500 GCF_033978685.3 Nerophis lumbriciformis | reverse complement strand
GTCCCTGCCAGCCTTTGAGCGATATGTTTTTCCACATTGCTGGCACAGAAACATGGGTTTCTCACGATCAGAGCTCTCACGTCCACAACGCTTCTGGTGGTACTGGTAGCCCATTAGACTGGAGAAGTAAGCTGAACAGCCCTGCACATTAACATGTGAACTTGTTATGTGAAATATTGACCAATATTTTTTATTACTTCTGATTCCTATTTTGTACTAAACATGACCGTAAACCAGAGGAGGCTGCAAATTTGCAGAGTTTGCCTTTTGAATTACATTCTCTATCTATAATGACAAGGGAATGATACGACTTTGGAAAACATGTAGGGCTGCAACGATTAATTGATTAATTTGATTAGAAATAAGCATCGATTTTCATTATTTTGCTTTGATGTTTCATTTAATGAGTTTGTAAAAATATTAAATCCAGACCGCATGGTGTGTCCGGAACTTAAAATGTGGGGACATCGTTTGCGCATGACTACTTGGAATAGAGCGCACATTAGAGTGGTGCTGCAGGTAGTGCTGTGGGTGCCATGGCCTATGTGTATGCAGCGGGCCCAGTGGTGCAGCGGGCCCAGTGGAGTGGCGATGGAGAAAGATGGCTTAAAGGAAAACAATAAAGGAAGGGAAAAAAGAACTAAGGATCCAAAGTGAACAACAGACTGTCAAACGTTTTGGGATTATTTCAAAATGAAAGAGACAAAACATGGTGAAATGTTTGCACTGTAAATTGGAGCAGGTACTTCACATTAGCACTACAACGCTGTAGTAATTCTACTTTTATATGTTTTGCTTTTGTTGGACACTAAAAATTCAATTTAAAAGCTACCCCCCCCCCCCCCCCGCCACCTCTGCATCTGCATCTGTGGTTCACGCTTCAAAGGGGTCATATAATGATTTTTTTCACATTTAAAACACTTCTTTGTTGTCCATATAACATGTAATGGTGGTTCCTTGGTCAAAATGTTGTATATATTAGGTTTTACAGACCATCTTCAAGCAGCTTCCTGACCGTCTCTTCAGGATGCGCCGTTTTGTGGGTGGTCTTATTTACGCGCCTCCACTTCTATTGCACCTTCTCCCTGCCAGCGATGTTGTAGTTTTTGATTCCATATTGAGTTTTCTGACAGATATAAGTTTTAACTATACGGTACTTTGTATTACAAATGGCAACAGCGGAGGATGCATGTGCCTGTTTGAACCAGTCTGCCCCACAACAAGATGATAGAGAGAAAAAAGGAGCTTATTGACTACAGCGTTGGACTACAATGGCAGATTCACACAAAGAGCTTCTGGTACATTTCTATCATAAATGGAGATATCCACTGATGTCACAGGGCAGGAAATGTCACAAGGCAGAGCAAATTCCAAATGGCTCGTTTGGAGGAAGTATGAAGGAAAACAAGATATTTAAAAAAAATCTACGCATGGTTTGACTTCAAATTTTCGGGACTTATGGGGATCCTCAAAAACACAAAAATAGGTACCAACAGGTAAGAAAAACTAGTTTCATATAGTAGGTCCCCTTTAAATAGAACCTCACAGGTGTGCATTTATTTAAAAAATAACTACAGAGATTATCAGAAAAATCTGTCATGATCTGTTCCACCAGATCATGTCTTATTTTGAGTTTTTTGGGGTTGTCCTGTGTTTGAAGTTTTAGTTTAGTTTAGTTTATCTTATTTGTCGGGATATTGTTGATTGTCATGGCACGTACTGATGTCTACCCTATGTGGATGCTGTAAGTCGTTGTTTTTCCCACTTTGCTTGTTTAGTTTAGTTTAGTTTTTGTTCTGCATAGTCTTCCCTATGCTTCAGTGCCTTTTTTCTAGCGGCACTTACCTTTTGTTTATTTTTGGTTTAAGCATTAAATACCTTTTTACATGCAGAATGTCTGCATATTGGGATAACGATAAACCCTTACCATCTAACACAACGCTCAAACCCCACAACATTTTTATTATTTTAACTAATTTCCCTGAAATACACAAGTCTGGAAAGTGTGTCTCATCCGATTACTCAATTATTAGATTGATTACTCGATTACTAAAATAATGGATAGCTGCAGCCCGGAAAGAAGTCCTACAAATGATAAAGAATGATTGTGTAAACTTTATTAAATGACCAAAACATGGAAGCTAAATCCAAACTTGCGTAATGACAAAGAAGAACATTTGGCATGAAAGTTGGAAATGAGACATAGCAAGGCAGGGATAGGAAATAATAGAAGAAACAGAAAGTAAATTGCATACCTCACTGGAACATTTGATTCTTCCCATCTGTTTGAGTATTCGCCGTAGTCGTTCTCTCTCCTCATGCTCGTCGTCCATCTGTCCTTCACTCCATGAGGGCTGAGGTGATGAAAAAACAAACATCACATCAGTGTCTTAAAAGTCCTAATAATGCATTTTGCATTTAATATGTTCACAGTTCAAATTACATTCTATGATGAGACTGTTTCTCAAACACACCTGAAAAAAACCTGGTTTGTACTCAAGTTAACAAAGCTTAGCCAAGACTGGAATAACAGATGGCAGAGCTGCCAGAGTGTAGAAAGACGTGCAAATGACTGGAGAGAAGACTTACTGGGGAATCCCAGTGGACCAGCCTCTCTGTCTTAGCTCATGTGTTTAGATGGACAACTCTTGCTTTCATATTTCAGGAAACAGAACCAATACATGACAGCACATATTTTGATGTAATGCTGAATGAGAGAGAGCATGAAAAGAATAGGAACTAAGTAATAGTAGAAAGTATGACAGACAATAGCAACAGTCGTATCGAGGTCAAACTCAGGAGGCAATTCCTGTCCTTCTGTTAGCATGCTGGGTTGTCGCACATTGCACTGAGGCTTTGTGACTGCAACAACACGATGCAGATACCATTTCAAAATGTATCAAACTGAAATCAAGAACATTGTGCGTCAAATTCACTGGCAAAAAAACTTAGTATGAATGGTCATTTCAAATAATATAGTAGATGCATGAATGAGGTTTGCATGGAGGCGTTTAGGGGCCTTTACGTGCTCAATCCCGGAAGAAGGCGGGATATAATACTTATAACGCTTTGGAAATGTAGTGCCGTGTAGGCAGCTGCTCAAGTAAACAGTGCCTTTCAGTGGTGAAGTGAAGTCATGTAAAATAATAGATTTTGATCCTGCATGCAATTAAAGACAATAAAGCTTTATCAATAAAGAAAACTACCAGTGTATTACATTTGATTACTTATTCTTTGTTCTGTATTTTCAAATGCTTAATCAATCATTGCATTAAGCATCACGACGTGTGATCGACCTAAAAACATTTTTGGATTGCGTTGCTATTTTACATTACACTAGCAGATATAGTTTGTCAAGCAAATGTAATAGCCTATAATGTATATGCTCTTCAACATATGCATAGCAAGTGTAAACAGATTGATGGCTGTGGCAGCAGAAAGGAAACGCCATTACGCACAAGTGTATTGGCATACTGACAAGAATGAAAAAAAAAAAAACAGCAGCGATTGAATATTTTATTTTATTTGATCATCATGAGAATTTGTTTACTAATTTGATAACCATTAATTATAATTAACATCAAGTTATCAATAAAAAATTGGTATGGGTTTAAGTTTATAAAATAGGACACACATCCTATATGCATGTCCCCAGAGCGGCGTTGCTATACTTTGGTGGATTATTCAAAAAAGAATTGCCATCCCTTTGTTATTGTTATTGTACTTATGTTAAGTATGTCATCAATACTAAAATGTATTTGTTATACCGCAGCTTCTATTATTGTGGAAATTGTCAGTTACACTTATTCGTTTAGTTTGTTGAAATTTACAAATACACAAAAATAGTTTATAATTACAATAATTACTGTAAATATTCAAAATATTTCCATGATGTTAATGTCAACATAATGTTAGATGTTTGTGATAAATCTGCCTGAACGGTAGAAATTAATCGGTTACGTAAATTCATCCATGATTTGACAACCGTGTCTTTGCACCCACCTTTAAATTAAACCACACTTATTTTAATCCATCATAGGCATCAGCAAATATAATGTATTGCTTTTTAATTTAATTTTTAATGCCACTAAAAAAATGTAATGCCCATGTACAACTGCATATGGTTATTATGTATAGTGAAAAGCTTACAGTTTTCTGCATACACATAATTGTCAGCGTTTGACAATAATTATGTTGAATTGTTGAAAAGTTTACATTAACTGTTATCTAGTGAATTAGAATTGGCTCGGAAGACTGTTTCATCTGAGAATTTATTTGTATCTATATATTTTTCTGGAGCAGCATCTGGTGTTCTGACTTTGTGCACCACCCGTAGACAATAGGCAATTAAAAGTTCTGCCTGTCAATCATCACAATGTATCTTTATTCTAGATTATAAAGGGAGAACTGCACTTAAGCCCTGTAAATAAACATCGAATTCTGAATTAGTTGATCAATATAATGAGCCTTATGTGGGCTCTGTACTGAAGATGTCGTTGTGGCTTGTGCAGCCCTTTGAGATACTTGTGATTTAGGGCTATATAAATAAACATTGATTGATTGATACACCCAGAAGTATTTTTTTTTTAAATTGTATCATTTAAAAACATGCTGCAAAAATAAATAACCTCTGAAAATATGCCTTATTAGCCACAAACTGGAGGATACATTTTTGTAATCAGGATACAATTCCATCCAACCATCCATTTTCTACCGCTTATTCCCTTTGGGGTCGCGGGGGGCGCTGGAGCCTATCTCAGCTACAATCGGGCGGAAGGCGGGGTACACCCTGGACAAGTCGCCACCTCATCGCAGCAGGATACAATTTAAAAATAAAAAAGCAATTAAAAGGTTTTATGGAATAATAAATGGACATCATACTAGAATGCAACTGATGCATGTGTTTGAAAATGGATAATTGATTTAAACATTTTAGAAAAAGACATGTCATGGAATGATATTTGGAAAAATGCCAAGAAGGCCTTTAGATGCATTAAAAATAGGCTGAGTCAATTTAACATATTGAATAGATTGTATTTTATACCCTCTTAGTTGTTTAAAATTGGCACATTAGATAGCAAGTTAAGTATAAAGTGTTAGGCAGCTGAAGTAACTATTTTTCATTTACTGTGGGAATGTCAGAAAACAAGAGTTGTGGTCTGTTGTGAGAGTTGCCTGGGTTGTCCATCCTAGGCCACCGTAGGTCACGTGAGGTGTCTGTGTCACAATTGTTGCTAATGTTAGCCAATTTAGCTCATGTGTGTCAAAGTGGAGACAACTGAAAAAATAAGTTGTGTATGATACAAGCTCAGCTTCCTCATTAACATGTCATGGTGTCAGAGTTAAAGACTACACACCTACGATGATAAAAGAACTGCAAAGTTTAGGCTCCCGGCGCCATTTGATTTTGCCGCCCAGCATAGTGTCCGCTATGGAGGCAGCGCTTTTGTTGCCCCCTCTTGTATCCACTTTGAAAGCCAGATACAGAGACTACTACTCAGGCAAATCATATTATTGATGTAGATGCCCCTATTGGCTGTACAGATTTACTTTATAAAAGAGAAGTGTGGGATACTTCTCTTGTTGCCTTATTTGTATTTGACTTTATTAAATGGATTTATATCAATGTTTGGCGCAGCCAGACCGGAGCAGGGGGCACAGAAAGAGAAAAGGAAGAAAATGAAGACAGAGGGGGAAATTGCGGGGACAAGCGGGGAATAAGACAGAGAGACAACAACAACAACAAACACAACAATAACAACCACAACAACAGAACAGCATCAGCAAGTACGATATGTACAAATATGATGCGAAAAGTGATAGCAAATAAGCAGTTAGTGAAGTAAACATTATTAACACAGAAATGAAAATGAACCTCTATTATCAACAATACACTTGTTTCAAATGCAACAATACATATATGTAATGATAACTTCAAATACAAAAGAAAGCAGATAATTGGAGGGGAAGAAAGAGAAGTGAACTGTATTAACCTTGTAGATTGTGATCATTGTCAGTGTGCTGTGTGTTACCCAGTTTCTCTAGGGGAACAACGTTAATATATGTTTGATGAAACGTGATTATATGCGTGACTGTATGTATGCATATGTGCTTGTATATGGACAGTAGGTGTTTGTTTGTACAGTGAATGGGCGTGTGTGTGTAGGTATGTACTGTATTTGTGTATGTATGTGGGAGCGTAGGTACCTATGTGTGCGCATATGTATGTATGTATGAATAATTGTGTGTATGTGAGTATATATGTGTATTTGTATGTACAATACATTTGTCTCCAAGTATGTGCAGTAGCCAGAGTACGGCCGCAGCCACCCAGAGAGCCCAACCCAAAACAGTAGGTGCGGCGCTCAGGGAACAAGGGACCACCGCCCCCACACAGCGATGCCAGCCAGCAACAGGAACCCCAGAGAGGGGCTCACTGTGCCGCCCGGAAGGTCCAGCAGCAGGCCATAGACAGACGCGCCCGGCAGAGGACAAGACACGGGAGAAGCAGGGGACATCCAGCCCCCAAGCCAGCGAGAGACCACACCCCATGCGGGCAGAGAAGCGGGATGCCCCGCCCCGAGGGGCCTAGAGACTCCCCGCAACCGGACGGTAAGACCGCCCCACCAGCAACAGAGCCCCCACGAGCCAGAGCCAAACCCCCCCGGAGAGCACGGCGGGGCCTGGCCCAGGCCACCCCGCCCAAGTAGGCCGCCACAGGACCGCCCAGCACAGGGCCACAGGAACCACCACCCCATGAGGAAGTAGTTGAAAGTTTCAATAATGAATTTGTAAATATTGGACAAAAATTGGAGGAAAGGATTCCCGACCAGGTTTCAACTGAGGACTAAAATTACACCATAGATAGAAATCCCAACTCAATGTTCCTCAATAATGTGACACAGGAGGAAATAGTTAAAATCGTGAAAAAATGCAAATCTAAGACTCGGTTGTAATGGAATTGATATTGAAACGATAAAAAATGTTTTTTAAAGTTAGAGTAAAGTACCAATGATTGTCACACACACACACACTAGTTGTGGTGAAATTTGTCCTCTGCATTTGACCCATCCCCTTGTTCACCCCCTGGGAGGTGAGGGGAGCAGTGGGCAGCAGCAGTGCCGCACCCGGGAATAATTTTTGGTGATTTAACCCCCAATTCCAACCCTTGATGCTGAGTGCCAAGCAGGGAGGTAATGCGTCCCATTTTTATAGTCTTTGGTATGACTCGGCAGGGGTTTGAACTCACAACCTACCAATCTCAGGGTGGACACTCTAACCACTAGGCCAAAAAACTTTACCTTACTCGCCTATATAAATCAACCATTTATAAAGATAAAAAATGTTATTGAAGAGATTTCAGGACCATTAATGTATATTAGTAACCTATCATTTCAAACAGGCAAATTCCCAAACAAAATGAAAATAGCTAAAGTTGCACCAATTTATAAGACTGGAGACAAACACTAATTTACAAATTATAGACCTGTTTCTTTACTTCTACAATTTTCTAAAATCATTGAAAAACTGTTCAATAACAGATTAGAGAGTTTCACAAACAAAAATAGAATACTCGCTGAGAACCAATATGGATACAGAGCTAATATTTCAACTTCGATGGCTTTAATTGAAATTACAGAAGAAATTACCAATGCAATAGATAGTAAAAAAATGTGCAGCAGCAGTGTTTATGGATCTAACTAAAGCATTTGACATAATAACTCACAATATTTTAATAAACACAATAAAACGGTATGGCATCAGAGGGTTGGTCTTAAACTGGATTTGAAGTTACTTAACCAACAGGAAACAATACTTGAAGCTAGGCGAACACAAATCTACAACGTTAGATATATCCTGTGGTGTACCCCAGAGATAAATACTTGGACCAAAATTGTTCAATCTTTATATAAATAACATTTGTAAAGTTACAAAATATTTAAAGTTAGTATTATTCACGGATGATACAACAGCGTTTTGTTCAGGAGAGAACACACAGAAGCTAATAAAAATAATACAAAAATAAATGAACAAATTAAAAACATGGTTTGACAAAAACAGACTATCCTTAAACCTCAGTAAAACTAAAATAATGCTCTTCGGTAGTGAAGTGAATTATATTTATATAGCGCTTTTCTCTAGTGACTCAAAGCGCTTTACATAGTGAAAACCCAATATCTAAGTTACATTTAAACCAGTGTGGGTGGCACTGGGAGCAGGTGGGTAAAGTGTCTTGCCCAAGGACACAACGGCAGTGACTAGGATGGCGGAAGCGGGGATCGAAACTGCAACCCTCAAGTTGATGGCACGGCCACTCTACCAACCGAGCTATACCGCCCCGGTAACAGTACAAGAGAAAGTCAAACACAAATGCAAATAGACGGCATAGAAATTGAAAGAGTAAATGAAACCAAATTGGGCTTCACGGTGGGAGAGGGGTTAGTGCATCTGCCTCACAATACGAAGGTCCTGAGTAGTCTTGGGTTCAATCCCGGGCTCGGGATCTTTCTGTGTGGAGTTTGCATGTTCTCCCCGTGACTGCGTGGGTTCCCTCCGGGTACTCCGGCTTCCTCCCACCTCCAAAGACATGCACCTGGGGATAAGTTGATTGGCAACACTAAATTGGCCCTAGTGTGTGGATGTGTGTGTGAATGTTGTCTGTCTATCTGTGTTGGCCCTGCGATGAGGTGGCGACTTGTCCAGGGTGTACCCCGCCTTCCGCCCGATTGTAGCTGAGATAGGCTCCAGCGCCCCCCGCGACCCCAAAAGGGAATAAGCGGTAGAAAATGGATGGATGGATGGATGAAACCAAATTACTAGGTATAATGATTGATGATAAAATGAACTGGAAATCTCATATAAAAAATATACAACAAAGTGGCAAGAAACGTCAATCATGAAACAAGCAAAATATGTTCTAGACCAAAAATCACCTGCTCGCTAGTGTTACCATATCTAAGTTATTGTGCAAAAATATGGGGAAATAACTACAAAAGTACACTTCATTCATTAACCGTGTTACAAAAAAGATCCGTTATAATAATACATAATGTTGGATATAGAGAACATTCAGACCCTTCATTCATTGAATCGAAAATAATGAAATTCCACGACATAGTGAATTTGCAAACAGCTGAAATTATGCACAAAGCAAACTATAATCTGCTACACAAGAATATACAACAATTCTTCTCAACAAAAGAGGAGAAATATAATTTTAGAGAAAAATGTAATTTAAAACATTTGTACGCACGTACAACACTTAAGACATTCAGTATATCAGTATGTGAAATTACATTATGGAATGGATTAAGCAAAGAAATACAACAATGTAGACGGCGTGGCGCAGTGGAAGAATGGCCGTGCGCGACCCGAGGGTCCCTGGTTCAATCCCCACCTAGTACCAACCTCGTCATGTCCGTTGTGTCCTGAGCAAGACACTTCACCCTTGCTCCTGATGGGTGCTGGTTAGCGCCTTGCATGGCAGCTCCCTCCATCAGTGTGTGAATGTGTGTGTGAATGGGTAAATGTGGAAGTAGTGTCAAAGCGCTTTGAGTACCTTGAAGGTAGAAAAGCGTGATACAAGTACAACCCATTTATCATTTAATATAATCCACTTCAAGAAACTCTTCAAACTTAAAGTGTTTACAAAGTACAAAGAAGAAGAACCATGATAAACATTCTGAATTTATTTCATCCATTCATTCATTTTCTAGATAATCTAACCATATGAAATATAACTTACTTCACTATTTATTATTTATTGATTTTTAATTTTATTACTTATGGAGTATATTGTGAACAAATTGAGAACAGGAAGTGAACAAACGTTTTAGCAACTGCTATGTAAAGGAAAAGGGGTATGATTAAATAAGCTCCGCTTCTTCCTACTCCTTTTCGAACATGTTGAATAAAGAAACTGGAAATTGTGATGTATCATGTTGTATGCATGCATGTTCGAAATAAACACACACTCAAATAAAATAAAAAAGAGCGAACGACCCCACAAACCGCAACAACGCACACACCACCGAGGCCGCCAACCTACCGACCCCAACTCCATCCACAGCCCAGCCAATTGAGCCATTGGAAATCCTGCCCGCCCGGCCAACCAAACACCGGCACCACAGCCCCATACAGCCCAAACCGCCACCGACAGGCAAACAGTACGCAGCCGGCCAGGGTAGGGGAGGAAATGACCTGCAACTCAACGCGCAGCAGACACCCAAGCCAATCCACCACCAGTCCGACCGCCCCCAAGCATACTCATAGATCCCACCTCTATCGTATGGATGTCTGACAGTCTTTGTTGACTTCTTTTTCGAATGTCCGTGGTGTGCTGATCAAAGATGAGTTTATTATTCAAGGTTATGCCCAGGTATTTAAAAGTGTCAACTGTTTTAACTGTTTGTGTGTTTATGATGATGGGGTGCTGAGGTGAGGGGGGGGTTGAACCATATTTATTCTGTTTTATTGACATTGATTTCCAGATAACTGGCTGTGCATGACTCTGTGAAATGTGGAGAGGGTGTGATGTGAAGTAGGATTACGTATGCACACTTCTACTTCAAATTGCGTCAAGGTGTGTGCGCGCCAGATTTTACAAGTCTGAATATTTTTGTACGTAGGCAAAATTTGCGATTTCTAGTCTGCTTTTAGTCAAAAGTTCATGCAGTTTTTTTTAGGATGAGACACACTTTACAGATATCCTGCTGTGACTGTCTTGTTGGTATGACTATATTGCTGGTATGACTATTTCTCATACAAACGTACATTGATCTACTTCTGCTGGCCTTCCCTCCACCCCAAGCATTATGCTGGATTTGGACTTGCTTGAGTGGAATTGCACCATTAAGGTCAGGTCGCGATGGCTGACAAAGATGAGACTGCTCAATAACAACGTTTTAAAATCACAAGAGGATATAGGACAATATGCATTGCTTATATGAAATAGTACTGTATGGCTTGTTGTATATTATTAGAAAGAAAAAAACACTCACACATCAAGCCTGAAAGCTTGTAGCACATCCATTCATTAAACTTTCATACCTTTTGAAAGAGGCTGTGTTTAATTATTCAACAAACTTCATAGCTCTAATGCAAAGATGCACCACTAATATATTTTAGAAGCTCTCTCCGCTGTCAGATTTTGGACAGCCAAAGACACAAATGAGAGCGCTGGAATGAACTGGAATGCCAATCACCAAATCAAATGTCTGATCATTAGTAACATCTAAGATTAAATGTCATCCATGCACAGGACGCCCAACACTACACTAAGTGTAAGCTGACACTAGTAGCAGTCTGTGCTACATTTCTATACATAGTTTGTCAGATTGACCTCTTCGTAATGTCACCAACACTTTGTTGTGGCATCTAACTAATTCTCATATTCCATGGATACACTGTGCCATTTAAGGAACATATTTGAAATCTTAAAATACTGACACTGATGCTGAGCGGAATAAATGATTTGTATTATGCTTTGGTGGGTACCTTGGGGTTGTGTTCTGCCATGGTGTGATAGTTAAGTCCTGCCTTGGATCTGAACTGTTTGTGGCACTGCTGGCACTTCAGCGCCTCTTGAAGCTGCAGGGGTTAAAGGTGAAATGAACAAATAGGCATATAATGGTCCAATCAATAATGTAGTATTTAATCTGTAACCTTATACAGTTGGTTATTAAAGGTCATATTTGTTCAAAACATTATACAGACGCTCAAATCTGAAATGTGAAAGGTAAATTTAACACTGCTCTGTATTTCCTAGCCTCTGTATTGCTTTGACATGATTTTATATGGTGTTACCCAGGAGTAATATAGTGACTTTACACTGTTTAACTGAAGAATGTCTATTTAATGGGAGAGTATAAGCTATGCCACCAATGAGTAATTTAACTGATGGTAGGAAAGACTCTTTCAACCTCATAGTACACTATACTGACAAAAGTATCCGGACACACTAATTTACCCTAAGCCCATCAAAAATTTGGGACTACTGTGAGGCAGCAGACCATCTCTCACGTTCAACATCGGTGATCTTTGACCACATATGCTTTGTGGACTCAAAATTAGAGCATTAACAAAAAACAGGAGCATTGTCTTCATTAATCCATAAACAGATACAATATCTTATTTTACACAGCAAAACTATACAGTGTTGCCTCCTCCATCGTGGCTTTGACTACCAGTCATGTCAGACTCTGTACTCTTTACTGGTGACTACCCATACTAGATCTAAAATATTTGTATTTTTATTCCATTATCACTGTATTTTCCACCCAGTGGTTATAAAAGCTTGAATTAGTGTTTAAAGTAGCTAATCCACTGTGTTGTACCTATTGCTGGTGATTCTGCAATGGAACATGGTAGATGAGGGAACACTGTATAAGGATAAAGTCTAAGTACAGTCTTCTGATAGTGTCACAATCAATGGGGAACTTCTGACCTTCTGACAAATCTCCATGTGTTTCTTCAAACCGTGGATGGTTTTCCTAGTGACGATGGAGCAGGTGGGACACACCACCTCGCCTCTCTCTGAGATGGCTTTCTGCCACTGAACATCAGAAACAGTACCTAAAAAACATGATCACATTATTCTGGGCATCAGCAAAACAACATAGTAACCTGAGATGATACCTACGGAGGCATCCTTAGCATGAGTTCGAGCCCACAGACCTGGGGCCTCATGTACATAGCTTGTGTACGCACAAAAACCTACCGTATGCCCTTTTTCATGGCAAAGTTGAGATGTATAAAAACTGACGTTGACGTAGAAATGTGCGCTGCGTCACGGCAACTGCATAGCTGTCGTACGCACATTTCTAAAGGCTGTGGATACTTTAGCTACACATTTAAGTGATGCTGGGTATAAGTTGACATAAAAAAGTGCCAACTTTAAATGCTCAGACTGATTGATGTGCCTATCTGTAACATATGAACACTTTCAAACATCTGCATTTTTACTGGCATACACCATTTTCTGAATTTATATATTTTTTGTCTAGTCTTTGGGAACAATTATTTATCACAACAGACTGCAACAATGAACATTATGGAAGCTTGACTGCATTTCCATCACTTTGGTGCCACTCTGCCACATCACTTCCTTGTGCACAGCACTCCAAAATAAGAGCATACAATACAGCAAGTAAAGGCATAATGCCATTATTATATACAACAATCAGATGATATATATATATATATTTTTTTTTTTTCTGATACTGGACCAGGATACCACTCGTATAAAGGTTTATCATAAACTGTTTTAATTTAGACTACATGCAAAGCATCTCAATGAATAGATCACTAAGTTAACGATTACATTTTTTTATAATTCAGTTTTTATTGACTTCGAGCCCAGCATCGGACATTCCTATACATTACATCATATTTGCATACATTTTACATCTATTGTCTGCCCTAAATGTCAAAATACTATTTTTTCTTTATATCCCAATGATGCGAGCCCTCCACCCCAAAAAAAGAGAAAAAAACAAAATACAAAACAAAAAAAACAAAAAAATTATAATAATAAATAAATAAATAAAAAATACAAAAATGACCAATAAAAAAAGAATATGAACATAAATACATTTTAAACAACTATAAACATATTGGGAGTGATCTTTTTTACACAGTACAATCACTAAGTCGAGAAAATAAAATCAGGCCTATGGGGCGTGACATAATTGACCCAGTTTTCCTAGTATGAAGTGAATTTCTCCAATTTATAATTAATAAATGCCATTATCTTCTCCATTTTATAAATATCCATTGTGATTTCCATCCAAAGCTTCGAAGTTGGGCTCTCCTGTGATAACCATTTCCTGGTAATAGTCTTTTTACAAGCCACTAGTAGGATATTCATGAAGTGTTTATCTTTTTTTTTAGCCAATCTTGAGGTACAAGTCCGAAAAACAGAGTCTTACTTTCAAGGGGTATTTTACATTTGAAAATATCCTGTAGAGCTTGGTGTATCTCTCTCCAATAATCCTTTATGGCAGAGCAGTCCCAGAAAACGTGGTAGTGGTTTGCATTTTGATTCCCACAATTTCTCCAGCAGGCAGGAGGGTTGTCATAAAGAGACTTCTGAGAGCATGTAATACAAAATCTGATCAAACTTTTCCAGCCAACCTCCCTCCACTTTGGTGAGCTGGTACAAGTCCATTGATATCTTCATACTGTATTGTGAAGTGAAGTGAATTAT
Organism: Nerophis lumbriciformis; assembly: GCF_033978685.3. Lineage (NCBI taxonomy): Eukaryota > Metazoa > Chordata > Actinopteri > Syngnathiformes > Syngnathidae > Nerophis > Nerophis lumbriciformis. The sequence goes on along the minus strand of NC_084548.2, from coordinate 38,488,294 downwards.
ATTTATATATCGCTTTTCTCTAGATACTCAAAGCGCTTTTACATAGTAAAACCCAATATTTAAATTACATTTAAACCAGTGTGGGTGGGTAAAGTGTCTTGCCCAAGGACACAATGGCAGTGACTAGGATGGCGGAAGCGGGGATCGAACTTGGAACCCTCAAATTGCTGGCACAGCTATTCTACCAACCGAGCTATACCGCCGCACCTCGTATTATTGTCCATTGTTCCTCAGATATAGTTAACCCTCCTTCCTTCTCCCATTTTGTTTTAATATATGAAGTTGAATATGATTTCATATTTGACAGACCCTTATACAAGCATGAAACAGTTCTTTCAATAGTTTCTGAATTATAGGCTTTTGTAAACAGTTCAATTACTTACAATTACTATACTTGTCTTTGTTATATTTTTCAATTTCATAATAACAAAATGCCGCAACTGCCTCAGATTAAAATCAACAGATAAGTATATTGGTGCATGGTCACTTAGATCTATTGTCCCAATTTCACAAGTATATTCCGCCCGAATGCAGCTGAGATAGGCTCCAGCACCCCCCGTGACCCCGGAAGGGACAAGCGGTAGAAAATGGATGGATGGATATATTTTGTCTTTATCCTTCCCAAATGTTAGAAAATAATCTATTCTTGTATAAAGAGAGTGGGGAGCAGAGAAATAAGTATAATCCCTTCTGTCAGGGAAAAGGTCTCGCTATATGTCAATTAAGCCTTCTTCCTCAAAAAGTGTATTTACTTTCTTTTATAGGGACTTAGTGTAATGTGTTTTTATACTAGATGAGTCCAATTTTGGCTCTAGATATATATTTAAATCCCCACCATATATCAAATGACCTTTGGTTTTCCTTACCATAATATTGGTGATTTTTTTAAATAAACTACATAGACACTCAATAGGGTTATTGCGTTCCCATCTATCTTTTCCTTTGCTAAAATAAATCTACCCTCCTTATCGGCAAATTCCAATACTTTTTAAAAATGTAGCTTTGTGACTAACCATGTGTATGTACTTGTAAGTGAATCCAACAGAATGAGCAAAATAAAACTTAACAGGTCTAATCCCAGAACTAAAAAAGAACACAAACATAATAAAAAAGAAAGAGAAAAAAAAAAAAAGAAACAAAAAAAGAAAGTGTAATTCCAAGGCTTGGGTCTCTAATAGATGACCTTGGATTAAGCTCGGTAAAACGTCTAGCTGTGGGGGAAATCCTCCCATCTATGTAATGAGGGCCCCCACCATGGCACTTGGTAGAAAGAGAAAAAAAAACTGTAGTTATTACACAGATACATCCCACGTCTGTATATATTCTCACCCAGCTGGGGAAAATGTAAAAACGCAAATGTCTTGAAGTAAATACAAAGTCACCTATTTTGGATCTGTTCAGCTTATCAACACTTTAAGAAGTCAGTCAAGACTAATAGGTCCTCCAAAGAAGGCGAGGATTATCTTCTGAAGGCTTGCAGTCTCTCCTTGATGCTTTTCTCTGGCTCCTTACCTATCCCCTGCCGGCTTGGTCCTCCCACTGTTTCCCAAGCGGAGCGGGACAGCTGATCAGCCAAGCTCTACCTCGGTGTAACCACGCTGACTGGCAGTACTCTGTCCTTCATATCTCTTGTCGCTGCCTTTGCTGTCTGATACAGCTGCATCCCGTCCTCATTAAACACTCGTAATTTAGCCAGGAACGGAGTCTGGAAGCGGATATTTCTTTGCTTTAACACTCGCTTCGCTTCAGCATATTCTTTCCTCTGTTGCAGGACTGCTGGGGGGTAATCCTGGTCAAAGCATATCAGCCTCCCATTCAGAGAAATCTTCTTCTTTCCCCAAGCTTTGCGCAGGATCTCCTCTTTAATCCCGCAACGGAGGAAATTGACGAGTATTGACCGCGGCTTGTCTTCTCTGTCTCCGGCGGGTCATAGCGCCAGCGCACCGTGCGCCCTTTTGATGCCGAGGTTTGTGGCTGGGGGGGGATCTCCAACATGTCCTGAAGCAGTTTTTCCACAAACTCTGCCATGGACGATCACTCGGCTCCTTCGGGAACATTGTATATCCCTAAATTCTCACGCCGGGATCTCTCTTCATAGTCTAGGAGTTTGTTTTCTTGCTGATGTATGACTTTTATCAATTTGTTCAACTCCTGCTCCATGTTTTGAATCCGGTCCTCCACCTTTTCTATTTGCTCCTCTGTCTCCACAATTTGTTGGTTAATGTTGTTGAGCTTGGATTTAACATTGTTCAGGTGTTCTTTTATGTCTTTTTGGAAGTCCAGAATCTCCTCTAAAACTTGGGCTACTTCAGCGTCCACATCCTTTGAACAAGGGTTAGCATTAGCTCCGCCATCTTGTTACTTTACTGTTGAGCTGTTCGCGGACGCCGAGTTTTCCTTATTTACAGGTTCTGCAACAGTATTTACTCTGTTTCCTCTGGTTTTCCCCATTCTTGCCCCTCTTATTCGTTCAAGCAATATCTGAGAATCTGGTGTTTTACGGTCTAACAGGGCGAAATAACTATTTCCACGAGGGAGCTATTACTATAGGCTGCCATTCATGTTGACGTCGTCACTGGAACCCCTATTTTCTGTATTTGATCATATGTCCATATTCAGTCAGAAAGACGGGCAACTCTCTGTGTATGATGCACCAGTACAACTAAACATTGTCCAGGATTTCCAGACTTAACCAAGCTAAACAAAGATGTGGAATTAACGATATATGAAACTACAAACTTGATTATTAGTCAGGTTTTTAAAGTCATGAAAGGAGCAGTGTTAAGCAGCAAATGACCGATCACAAATAAGAACAAGTCTGTCAACAGCAGAGCGATAGAATGTAAATATATAATTCTAACCAAAGGAAATAAAGGTTGCCGGCAGAAAATCACTGACTGAATGCGTCAGTTTGATGAAATCACTGACATATAATTAACAAATATATAGAAACTGTACTTCCAGATTGCTCCTTCTAAACTACCGTACGCAATTGCGTACTGCTTATGTGTCCTCCATGCACGGCAAATCTATAATGAAAATAAAACTCAGCCTATACTCCAAAAAAATAAACACATCATTTATTCTGTCCTATTTTGCAGTGCAACTGTGAGTGACAGGTGACATCAAGTGGCCACAACAGATAAAACAATGACAAACATTTTTTTAATAAATTATTGTAACTTCCGCGGCGACGTTTGAAGGGGTAAAAAGAGGTGTTCCATCAACAATCACTTTACTGCGCAAAACTAAACAACATAAGCAACAAAGTTACTATCCTGCAAAACAGCTCACTTTCTGCCACAATCACGACAAAACAATCGATGTCTGTCATCTCAACAGCAGCCACTTTCGCTCTTCTTCACTTGCGCCAACACGCACAGCCAGTAGCGTGCTCACAGCCCCACAAACAGTCTGAGAACACCAACACCACACTTGAGCTGTAACTGCCAGGTTGTTCACACCCAGCCAACCAATGTCATTGACAGCATGCATGTTGTTGTTTTGCATTTTAGGTTAATGCTAACGATACAGCAATGTTAAGAGAGGTAAATACTGCTAATTCTTACAATGGTGAAACAATAACGTACAGTACATGCACACTCTCCAATCAGATGTGTGCTTATTCTACTGTCATTTATTAAGAATGTAATTTATTTTTTGCAGTTAATAGAATACAGAAATGCTAATAAAAACTGTGTAATGATATATTTTACAGACAGAAAGTTCCAGAAATGTAAGCTTTATCCCATGTTTGTGCTGCTGCACACATCTCATTGTGCAAAAGGTGAATGTTTAAGGTGAACAAAATGTGATCTCTGAAAGGTGTACATGTCTCAAATTCTTCCTAAACAGGACCTATATCTAGACATACAACACACAGGTTATGAAAAACTAAATGTTTTGTTATTAGCATTGTAAGAGGACCAAACCATATTAGAAAATCATCTAATGAAAAGTACCGCTCTAATATGATGTCAGCTTTGGGACAGGTGTGATGCTGGTTTGGCCACAGTGTGCGTGTATCTGATGATGCTCACATGTGGTCCTATGAATGCTCGGGGAATTTTGTGAGTTTGAAAATGACAAATTAGGGGGAACATTGGTGGTTGGGTTGTATTATTACATTCAAGCACATTAAAATTATTTGACACTGATATAGCTAACAGAAAAATAAAAATGACAGGAGGGCACCCTGCAGCACAGACTTTCACTATGGCTTCGGAGTTGACAATAATAATGAGGGACAACAAATGGAAAGAGTCTGAGATTATTTAACTTTTTATTTCAACAAAACAGATGATTAGTGAAATAAAATAAAATGCTTGAAAATGGAAACTATTGGATGCCCTTTTTTCTCATATAAACATACTAGATGTCTAGATTTAAAAATTTTTTTGTGACTTGTATATTTAACCTAGGGAGTTAACCCATCTTTAGTGATGATACGATATAGAGAATGTTTATGCTTAAAATGAGCTCTGCTTTTTCCAACTCCCTCTGACATTTTGAATTGTACTGAAATTGAAAATGAGGTCTATATGCCATCCATCCATTTTGTACTGCTTGTCCCGTTCGGGGTTGAGGGGGTGCTGGAGCCTGTCTCAGCTGCATTCGGGCAGAAGGCGGGGTACACCCTGGACAAGTCACCACATGAGGTCTTTATGTATGTTCAAAATAAACTACAGTAAAACAACCAATCAACGACACAGGAGCTCGCAGATTGAGAAAGTCCATCTCAGGACAATCTTCAACTTCCCTAATGGAGATCATTAAGAAAATCAAAAGTGTTTCTCCAAATCCCGGAAAAACCTTGCTCTTAACTCTTAGTATCCATGCCAATCTCCAAAGGATTTTCAATGAACGGTGGCTCTGATTTGTTATTGGTCAGTTGGTTGTGCTTTAATTAGCTCTAATCTTTTATTTTCAAACAGAACCTGCTCCGAAGCAGTTTAGCTCTACTGCATGAATTACCAGGGCGCCGTATTCAACTAAAAAGTTAACAAGATTCATAGGACTTTGTATACAAAGTTAAGCCTTACACTTTTCCGGGATATAAATAAAGCCTGCTTTGTAATACAGCGCTCAGGTTTTCTAAGTTGTGATTATATAATGTTTTGTTGGTTGTTAAGTTTTTTCTACTTTTTAATCAAGGAAGATTATGCACAAAAAGTGCTTTGCTGCCTCCTATTGGAACAAAGCGATCTCAAGTAAAAATGAACCATGCTTAGAACTATCTCGATAAAAAAATCCCACATTTTACTGAACATTTTAAATGCTGATCAAAGTGTTTACCTGAACTTGTTGTGGCTGTATGTTTATTTAAGGACTGATTTGCTGTTGGTTGTCTGTGACGGTCCTCATTAAAGCCACTCCCCTCAAGCCTTTTCACACGGCTTGCCTTCAGCTTCTCCTCTACTTTTGTCATACCTGCAACATAAAATGGATATAAAAGTATTTGAGTCACTTTCCACAGAGCTGGAACAGTGCTGAGGTGGATATTGTTATTAAAACCTTTCAGTCCAAATGTTCCAGAGATTGAAGGCTGCTCTCCAGTGAATTTCTTCGGTGTTTTTTGCTTGCGTCCTTGTTTGAGAAAAAAAAGCACAAATAAGTCAAACACTAACAGTACAATCGTAAAGAATTAAACTATACTCTTACGGTGTTTCATTCGTTCTGGGTCTTCATCGGCATAAGATGGCGGAAGGCTGCCACCTTCGCTTTCACTATCCCCTGCATCAGAGGATGTGCTTTGGGACTGCTCAAACTGAGGCTGGACTGATTGAGGGCGGTGACTCTGTAGCAAAGGTTTGCTGTGCGTTTTCCTCTCACTAATGTGGTGGGTCAGCTCTCCATTGTGAGATGGGGTGGATACATCCAGGGTTTTTTTCACTTTGAAAAACACTGGAGATGGGGGGCTGTTCTCCAAGAGCCTGAATTTACAGACAGGCAGTCAGCAATTACTAATATTATTATACGCAATAGTAAGTCTAAAAATGTGAGCTTTAAATCATATTTACCTTTTGACACTGCTGGACTTGACATCTGCCTTCTGAAGCTTAAGCTGCTCATCTCTAGAGTCCAAACTAACCCTGTCTGGATGGTTCCAGAGCTTGTGCTTGTGCAGGCGCACTTTTGTTGCAAACACTGCCTCACAATAGGGACAGCCATGACTCTGCTTCTCAGTATCGCTGGTCTGACACATGCATGGAGAGGGGGGGTTAAAATAGAGCTCAGGTATTAGCTTTTGTCTGATCACTATTTGCAAATTACTTAAGTCAATTGGTATGTGAGCAATGTGAGTCTAAACTGATGTGATGTCAGATATACTGTAGCTATGAGGGTGCAAGATAATTATATTAGGAATTATGACGTCACACCGATAAATCCGATAACACAAAAACTAGCTTTGATAACCATATTGTGCTCTAGGTAAGTTAGGGGAAACAACTCAAGAGCGCCTACCCTGTAGGAGGTTTTAAACTTCCCCTGAGATCAACAGGGTTCAGAATGAATCGATTATGTGGGACTTCTTTACTCCTACAGAAGACGACATCCCGCCCATGAAGACGCCTGCGCTGCCAAAGAAGCTGCCCATAGCCAGGGCAAAGAAAGTTCTGAGGCAGTTCTTGCTGTGTCCAAAAATGTGATAGAGAAACTCTAGGTAGCCAAGTGCAGAGTCGTAATGATATACAGAGACTCCCACGATGAGCTAATCAGATGCGCAGGCGTCACCACAAGATCAGGACTCAAGTGGGCAACTGATCCTTCTTTTGCTCAAGCCGAAAACATCCTGAAGCTATGTGACATCATTGGAGCCCCATGCAATGGAAGACAGGGACTTGGAACTTCTCATTTCCAACAATGGTGGAATAGGGACTAGTGACAGAGGCGTCATGATCCAAGAGCAGGTACAAAATGTCTTTTTCATCTGTGATAGAGAAACTCTAGGTAGCCAAGTGCAGAGTCGTAATGACATACATAGACTCCCAGGATGAGCTAGTCAGATGCGCAGGCGTCACCACAAGATCAGGACTCAAGTGGGCAACGGATACATCTTTTGCTCAAGCCGAAAACATCCTGAAGCTATGTGACATCATTGGAGCCCCATGCAATGGAAGACAGGGACTTGGAATTTCTCATTTCCAACAATGGTGGAATAGGGACTAGTGACAGAAGCGCCATGATCCAAGAGCAGGTACAAAATCTGGAGGAAGAAAGACAGTGGTCAGGGGCAGTGGAGCTAAGTTCACATGGAGCCTGGACCAAGTGGGATCTTCCCCAGAGGAAGATCAAATGGATCTATGGAGACTGGAGTCGTTCCGCATTTCTTTCCTGCTAAGATCAGTGTATGACACACTTCCAACCCCAAAAAACTTGCACAAGGACCGATTGTGCAAGCCTTGTGGGGAAGGCCCTGTATATCATTACGACTCTGAACTTGGCTACATGTACCTAGAGTTTCTCTATCACAGATGAAAGAGGAAGTTGAAGTTGCCCTGATGTTATATAGAGACCTACTGCAGTGAAGCTTGGAAGTACTTATTGATCTTCCCCTTGTGGCACACATCTTGTCCGGATGTAAAACAGCTGTCATCCAAGGATGGTGCTCACAACACCTGCTAACACCCTAGAGCAAGACAGAAGGCAGAAAGGCCAGCCCCTTCAGAAAACAGCAATCCAGTTTCTAGGGAAGGGAGAAAAGCTACCAACAACAGCAATAAGAAACAGTCCGCTACAAAAAGCTTAATCATGGTAAATCCGTTTCCAGTGGGGGTTGGTCTCTGCCAGGGCTGCGCTCTGTCACCTATCCTGTTTGTGATTTTCATGGACAGGATTTCCATGCAGAGTTGTGACCATGGCGGAGAGGGTATATGTCTCGGGGGGCTAAAGGTTGCGTCACTGCTTTTTGCAGATGATGTGGTCCTGACAGCACCTTCGGTTCGTGACCTTCAGCTCTCACTGGATCGGTTCACAGCCGAGTGTACAGCGGCTGGAATGAGGATCAGCATCTCCAAATCTGAGGCCATGGTTCTCAGCAGGAAACCGGTGGTTTGTACAGTCCAGGTAGAGAACGAGACTCTGTCCCAGGTGGAGGAGTTTAAGTATCTCGGGGTCTTGTTCACGAGTGAGGGAAAGATGGAGAAGGAAAACAGCCGGAAAATCGGAGCAGCTGGGGCAGTATTGCAGTCTTTCTGCCGCACTGTTGTGACGAAACGAGAGCTGAGCCAGAAGGCAAAGCTCTCGGTCTACCGAGCTATCTACATTCCTATTCTCACCTATGGTCATGAAGTGTGGGTCATGACCGAAAGAATAAGATTGCGGATACTAGCGGCCGAAATGAGTTTCCTCAGAAGGGTGGCTGGCATCTCCCTTAGAGATAGGGTGAGAAGTTTAGTCGGATGCCTCACGAGCATCTCCCGAGGGAGGTCCTCGTTGCACGTCCCACTGGGAGGAGACCCCGCGGCAGGCCAAGGACCAGATGGGGGGATTACATCTCCTCTCTGGCCTGGGAACGCTTGGGGATTCCCCAGGAGGAAGTTGCTAATGTTGCTCTGGAGAGGGAAGTCTGAGGGTCTCTGCTGGAGCTGTTGTCCCCGCGACCCGATTCCGGATAAGCGGTTGAAGATGGATGGATGGATGGATGGTAAATTAAGGTCGATCTGGGGGGAAGGCTGTAGTTACCCCAAATTGTCCAGACAGCCCTAAGGCCGGATGTGGTGCTGTGGCTGGATGAAGGAAAAAAAATCATCCTAATTGAACTTACAGTTCTATGGGAAGAAGAGTGTGAAGAGGCCTTTAAAAAAAGAGTGCTAAATATCAAGACCTCTTGCATGAATGCAGGGAGAAAGGATGGCAGGTGTGACTGTTTCCGGTCGAAGTCGGCTGTAGAGGATTGCTAACAGCCATTGGAGTGACAGGTAAGACAAGAAAGACAGCAGCGCGCAGGATGGGGGAGGCAGCAGAGATAATTTCTTGCTGGTTATGGAATAGGGGAGAGGAGTTAAACTGTAAGCCTGGAGGAGGAGATGAGCAGTGGCTTGTCGGCCCGCCATCGGGAGGGTGTTGCAGTAAGGGTCAAAACACCCAGTGAACGATGGGTACCCCTTGACAACATTAACTCCCCCTGGCCAAGGCTACATTCACTTAAAGTGAATGAAGGAGAAGCATCTTCAGATGTACTTGTATTCTATGGAAATAAGACATAAGCATCACTGATTTATGGACGTGTGATGTTAGAGGTGATGTCATATTTGATTTGGAAAAATCTACAGCTACAGTTTGATAAACCCACCTTTGTGTCAGTCTTTATTACACAAACTACAGTTAATTATACATTTAAAAACAATAGAGTTATCGGTATCGGTCATGTGAAGCAGGAGGTTTCAAGTTGGCTTGAAAAAAAAAGTGCATTCTTAGTAGCTACATAGGTAAAGTAGAGGCTCACCGCCTGGCAGCGTTGATAGTGGTACTTCACACCGTAAATGCTGGGAAACTCTAACCAGCATCCTGAACATGGACACTTAACTCTGGAGCGACGCTTAAACTCTTCCTTCCATTGTACAATCATGTGGGGCTGCTCGACGAGAGGAAAATATAAAATTAATAAATGCAAGACTTTTGCTGCCACATTATATATTGTGCATATTCATGTAAGGCAGCCCACTCTGTGCAAATAAACCATCCTACTTCAAACTCCCAAACTGTTCTAAGAGAACTACCCACAGGGATGCTTCTTAGTTCCTGCTCCTCTGCTTTAGGACGGCCTTTCCTCTTCCCCTCCGGTGCCTCATCACACACAGGAGCTGGCAAAAAAGAAAGATCAACTTTTTAGAATTACCACTGCATAAAGCTGATTACTCATTCGGGACACTGAAATTTAAATAACAGAAGTGGTCAGAGGAATGTAAATAATAATTGCATTCAGATCAACATTGCAATTCTTGATTAGGTTTGGTAAATACTTTCTTGAACCTGAAATAAATGCTGACAACTGCTTTTATCTTAATTTATTTTGTGTAAATATTCTAATGGTGTATACAGGTAACACATTCAAACACAATATCAAACTCCCTGCCTTCTATATGTTCAAATTACATGTTCAAATATGGCACAACCACAGTAATAGAACTATGCATGTTTGGTTGTGCGCTGTCATGTTGTGGTGTTATCACCATATTAAAGAGAAAAGCTGATCAATCAACAGTGGATAAGAGGTGAGGGAGGACCATGGTTAGTGTAATATGTAATGAGGAGACTGAGTTGTTGAGCCAAAAAGAGCTGCTACAAATCACAGAATAACTGATTATTCTCTCTCCCCCACTGAAATCCTTCGATTGCTGCTTTCTTCTTTGGCCACGCCAAGAAAAGTTCCTCTCCCTTACACCCATGGGTTTCACCCTTACAAAAAAAGACGTGCTATATTATTACTTGCTTCCTTGACAATTAAAACTCTGATTTATCAGCTTTGTACATTTTTCCTAGCGATACATACTAGTAGTGGGTTATTTCAGTTTAGTGTATGCCTCCAGCAAAACCCCAAGATGAAGGAAGGAAAGTTAGAGAGTAAAGTAAGTAGATCAAGTTCGTTGCCACTAAAATTTACAAAATGCATTTTACCTATTAACTGCCCACTTATTGTACTGCCTTGCTCACCACCAACCCTACACAGTGATGTAGCAGTACAACAACTAAAATGAATATTTTATCATTAGAAAATCGATATCAATATTTTTTCCTACCAACAATAAAGACCGTCCTTAAAAATCTTTCTGCTTCTATGGCATATAACTAGTGATGGGTACAAAAACAACAACACAAAATGGTAGTAACCAGACTGGAAAAAGAAGTAGCTATTGATGCCTCATTTTGGTGCTAAATGAAATGAATGCAGACTCAGCCACTTGTTGCGGTGATTTTGTGCAAGTAATGTCTCATAAGTACTGCAGCGTCCTCACACAGTCTAACACTCTTTTTCTTTACATACCAACAGCAGCCCAAATAACCTCGCAAGCACCGTAGACCTAACCACTGTAGCCACAACAACAAACACATTTTTCATTAGGCACCAATGATGGTTACGGAGAACGAGGTTGCATTCACGAACCCCCAGAATTATGAACATTAACCCAAGCAGGTAATTTGTTTTTCAAATTCTCTATGTTCTGTATTGATTTATTTACAGACAATTTTATATGACATTGTTGTCAGAGTTCGTTCTGCAAAAGGGTAATCCCTAGAAGCGTACAGTTTATGGATAGGGACCCACAGTTAAAATATACATCATCATATAATATACAAAGTTTTGTAGAATACAATTCATTTCAAAACTACCCACCCAATATCCCTTTACAATTCCATACCAACCTACCAACAGGTTGACATTTAAAAAGAAGGAATCTTAACATCCACCAAATCAGTCTATCCATCCATCCATCCATCTTCTTCCGCTTATCCGAGGTCGGGTCGCGGGGGCAGCAGCCTAAGCAGGGAAGCCCAGACTTCCCTCTCCCCAGCCACTTCGTCCAGCTCCTCCCGGAGGATCCCGAGGCGTTCCCAGGCCAGCCGGAAGACATAGTCTTCCCAACGTGTCCTGGGTCTTCCCTGTGGCCTCCTACCGGTCGGACGTGCCCTAAACACCTCCCGAGGGAAGCGATCAGGTGGCATCCTGACCAGATGCCCGAACCACCTCATCTGGCTCCTCTCGATGTGGAGGCGCAGCGGCTTTACTTTGACCTCCCCCCGGATGACAGAGCTTTTCACCCTATCTCTAAGGGAGAGCCCTGCCACCCGGCGGAGGAAACTCATTTCGGCCGCTTGTACCCGTGATCTTGTCTTTTCGGTCATAACACAAAGCTCATGACCATAGGTGAGGATGGGAACGTAGATCGACCGGTAAATTGAGAGCTCTGCCTTCCGGCTCAGCTCCTTCTTCACCACAACGGATCGATACAGCGTCCGCATTACTGAAGATGCCGCACCGATCCGCCTGTCGATCTCACGATCCACTCTTCCCTCACTCGTGAACAAGACTCCGAGGTACTTGAACTCCTCCACTTGGGGCAGGGTCTCCTCCCCAACCCGAAGATGGCATTCCACCCTTTTCCGGGCGAGAACCATGGACTCGGACTTGGAGGTGCTGATTCTCATCCCAGTCGCTTCACACTCGGCTGCGAACCGATCCAGCGAGAGCTGAAGATCCTGGCCAGATGAAGCCATCAGGACCACATCATCTGCAAAAAGCAGAGACCTAATCCTGCAGCCACCAAACCAGATCCCCTCAACGCCTTGACTGCGCCTAGAAATTCTGTCCATAAAAATTATGAACAGAATCGGTGACAAAGGGCAGCCTTGGCGGAGTCCAACCCTCACTGGAAACGTGTCCGACTTACTGCCGGCAATGCGGACCAAGCTCTGACACTGATCATACAGGGAGCGGACCGCCAAAATCAGACAGTCCGATACCCCATACTCTCTGAGCACTCCCTACACAGGACTTCCCGAGGGACACGGTCGAATGCCTTCTCCAAGTCCACAAAACACATGTAGACTGGTTGGGCAAACTCCCATGCACCCTCAAGGACCCTGCCGAGAGTATAGAGCTGGTCCACAGTTCCACGACCAGGACGAAAACCACACTGTTCCTCCTGAATCCGAGGTTCGACTATCCGGCGTAGCTTCCTCTCCAGTACACCTGAATAGACCTTACCGGGAAGGCTGAGGAGTGTGATCCCACGATAGTTAGAACACACCCTCCGGTTCCCCTTCTTAAAGAGAGGAACCACCACCCCGGTCTGCCAATCCAGAGGTACCGCCCCCGATGTCCACGCGATGCTGCAGAGTCTTGTCAACCAAGACAGCCCCACAGCATCCAGAGCCTTAAGGAACTCCGGGCGGATCTCATCCACCCCCGGGGCCTTGCCACCGAGGATCTTTTTAACTACCTCAGCAACCTCAGCCCCAGAAATAGAAGAGCCCACCACAGAATCCCCAGGCACTGCTTCCTCAAATCAGTCTATATATCCTATTATTCAAATTTGATTAAAAAGTTGCATCTTGAAGATTTGCGATAATCTTATCATACAGAGGTCAAAACCAAAATTATGCGACTAATGTGAAATCCTCAGCCATGTGGGGTGTGCTAAATATACTAAGCGTAATGCAGCAATACATTTCGCTTAAAACGCTTTTTGAAAATGTTTAAAGAACGTGATTCTTTTATAAAGCTATCAATCTCATTCTAGATCACCGGACCTCTACAGGCTATCGTAAAGCTTGTACACTTTAGATGACCATTTTTACCTCTTAATAAAGGTTTACTTCTAGTGTTATGTCTATAAGAAGTAGTGGTAACTGGAATGAGCTGACAGAGTCTAGAATTTAAACGTATACTTCGTTATACATAATACAAGCACTGTGGAATCGGTTGCACTCAGCAAGCTTCAGAAGATTGTACCCATAAAAAAGAGGATCTGAGGGAGCATTTAAGTTTGCCCATGATACAACTCGTATGGATTTCTTCTGAATAATCTCCAGTTTTTTAAATAACTAGGATGTGTTACACTATACTATATTGCAATAGTTTATGTGTGGTTCAAAAAGAGTTTGATATAGAATTAGGAGAGCGTTGATAGGAAGAAAGTGCCTCAATTTTGAGAGTAGACCGACATATTTAGATAACTCATTCATTAAATATTCAATGTGGCTTTTGAAATTTGTAAATCCATCTATGTATACTCCAAGGAGTTTAGTGCTCTCGACTCTGTCAATTGCTATACCATTTATTTTAATCAGTATGTTATCAAAGTTTTTACGGCTTCTATTTGAACAAAATATAATAACGTTTGTTTTATTCATATTTAAAGATAATCTATTACATTTGAACCAATTATCTACTTTAACTAATTCATTATTGACAATAGTTTGAAGGCTTTCAGGACTCCTGTGTGACATGAATACATTTGTGTCATCAGCAAACAATACTTTGTGAAGAATAATTGATGAGTTCACAAAGTCATTTATATATAATATAAAAAGAAGTGGTCCCAAAATGGAGCCCTGTGGAACTCCAAATGTTATCATTTTACTTGGAGATTTGCTGTTATTTATTTGCACATATTGCATACTTTCAAATAAGTAACTTCTGAACCAACTGAGTGCAACCCATCTGACACCATAATGTTGCAATTTACTCAATAACATTTCAAAATGAATGGTATCAAATGCTTTTGATAAATCAAGGAAAACACTGATTCCACACTCACCATTTTTTCAATTAGATCAAGTATTGCCATACAGGTGGTATTCTTCGTCCTAAAGCCATGCTGGGATGGGATGAGTATATTAAATGTATCCAAGTATCCACTTAGTCTATTGTATACAACCCTCTCGAGTACCTTTGGAATTGTTGGTAGAATCGATATAGGTCGATAATTTTGCAAGTTGTTTTTATCACCAGCTTTGTGAATTGGTATATTATTTGCAATCTTAGTCATTTTAGGTAACACTCCATGGAGCAGAGAGAGATTCACACAATAAACAAGCGGATCTGCAATTTCTTGTACAATTAATTTGACCATTTTTACTACACACATCATCCACACCAGCAGTATGGGAACTTTTCATGATTATAATCATTTTAACAACTTCTGATTTATTAGTAGGTGTATAAAAAAAAAAAGAGTTCAAATAGTTACCTTTGAAATAATGTTGGTATGCTGTTCCCTTTTGTGGGTTTATGTTTTTTTTTAAAGTGTTTCACCTGTAGAAATGAAGTAATTATTAAAACTGGTGGCAAGATCAACATTATTGGGATAGTAATTTTCATTTAGTTTAATTATGGTGGCAGGAAGGACAGTGGATTTTTTACCCTGCCTCAGCACATTATTTAATCATTTCCAGCATTGCTTTTGATCGCCACAAGAAGCCTTAATACGATCAGTAAAATATTTCTGCTTACTTGTTCGTATGAGACAAGTTAATTTATTTTTATACAAACCCCGTTTCCATATGAGTTGGGAAATTGTGTTAGATGTAAATATAAACGGAATACAATGATTTGCAAGGTCGCCGGACGGTCCGGGAGGTTTTTTGTCATCTTCATAGAGCCGGGACATGGCGTCTGCATGTGGAATCGCCTTCCCAGGCCGATCTTCCACGGTGAAGTGGTAATCTTGTAGTTACGGGAACCAGCATGTGACGCGATCGTTTCGATCCTTATTTGTGGACATCCACTTCAAGGGGGCCTGGTCTGTCACCAAGGTGAAGGCGCTACCCCATAATAGCAGAGGTGGTGTATTGCCCACTTGACTGCCAAGCATTCCTTTTCCACTGTGGCATAATTTCACTCATGGCTCTGGAGCTTCCTACTAATGAACGTCACTGAATGCTCCTCTCCGTCCACGAGCTGGGCGAGCACGTCTTCAAGGCATCAGTGTGGAGAATGAACGGCTGGCTGAAGTCGGGGGCTTTCAACACAGGTTCTTTACACAGGGCTTTTTTAACCTCTGGAAGGCTCGCCCTCAGCTCCAGGTGACATGATGGGGCAGTTTGTTCCGTGTCAGGTCATACAGCAGTGTTGCAATAGTAGAGTAATCTTTAATAAACTTTTGATAATGTGATACAAGGCCAATGAATGATTTTACTTGCTTTTTCGTCAAGGGGCGGGGCCATTCCCTTATGCGCTCCACTTTGCAGGCCTGGGGTTTCACGCAGCCTCTACCTATTGTGTAGCCAACATAATCTGTCTCAGTCAGACCCACTTGGCACTTCTTGGCGTTGGCAGTCAGTCCGGCACGTCTAAGGGCTTCTAGGACCGCGTCGAAATGCTGAACATGGATATACCAGCTGGTGCTATGAATTACAATTATCATCCAGGTAAGCGGCTGCGTACTCTTCGTGGGGTCATAGAACCCTGTCCATCATCCTCTGGAATGTCGCCGGCGCCCCGTGGACCCCAAACGGCAAGACTATATATTGGAATAGCCCCTCGGGTGTGGAGAAGGCTGTTTTGGGTTTCGTCCTTTTCGTCAATGGCACCTGCCTGTAGCCCTTGGGCAGGTGGAGGGTGCTGATGAAACGAGCAGGGCCGAGCCGCTGTATCAGCTCATCTACTCTAGACATGGGATAAGCATCACACAGTAATATCTCATTCAATTTATGAAAGTCATTACAGAATCTCAGGGACCCGTTTGGTTTTGCAACAATGACAATCGGACTGGACCATGGACTATGGGATTCCTATATCACTCCAAGTTCTAACATTTTCTTTACCTCCTCTTTAATATCCGCCCGCCTGGCTCCTGGGATTTGGTAGGGCCTTTGTCGTGTCACCTTTCCTGCTTTGGTCTCAATGTCGTGTTGGATCACCTTGGTCATTACTGGCAGTTCCGAGAAGCAGTCCTGGTTCTGTCCCAGAAGTTCCTTCACATACTGCTTTTGGGACGGGGAGAGGTCTTCTCCTATAGGTACCGAGGGCGTGGTCTGGGGAGAGTGTGCAGTTAATGAAGCAGCAGATGGCAGCGGCTCGGTCGCATGCCATTTTTCTCGAATATTTACATGGTAAATTTGGTGACCTTTCCGCCGATCTGGCTGGTTTACCTTGTAGTTGACTGGCCCCATTCTCTCAATTACCTCGTAAAGCCCCTGCCATCTGGCCAAGAACTTGCACTCGCTGGACGGTATTAATACCAGCACTTGTTCCTCAACCTGGAACTCTCGGAGTGTGGAACCTCTGTTATATGTTCTTGCCTGTTCTCTCTGGGCTTTTTCCACATGCTCTCTTACCAGTGGCCAGATTTTGCGAGCCTGTAGTTGGGCGACATGGTCGATCACACTTCGGTGTGGCGAGGGTTGGTTCTCCCAGGTTTCCTTTGCAATGTCCAGCAAGCCTTGGGGACATTGGCCGTAAACTAGCTCAAAGGTAGAGAAGCCAGTGGACGCCTGGGGCACCTCTCTGATGGCAAAGAGGACATATGGGATGAAGTGATCCCAGTATTTCCCATCTGTGTCGGCTACTTCTTTAAGCATCTTTTTCAACGTATGGTTGAAACGTTCCACCAGGCCATCTGTCTAAGGATGATGTACAGAGGTTCGTATGGGTTTTATTTTCAACCACTTGTAGAGCATGGTTAACACTCGCAACATTAACCTTGTGCCCTGGTCTGTTAAAATCTCATCTGCAATTCCCACTCTGCTAAACATCATCAACAGTTTGTGTGCTACAGCTTTGGTTGAGTCTGTGCGTAATGGTATAGCCTCAGGATCGGGTGGCATAGTCTCGTATTACCAGTAATAAGCGATGTCCTCTGGCTGACTTCGGGAGTGGTCCAACGATGTCCATTGCCAGACGTAAGAATGGGGCGCTGATGATGGGGAGCGGGACAAAGAGTTTTCGATACGTTGGTCTAGGTGCATTCTTTTGACTTTCTAGACAGCCCTTGCAAAAGTCTTCAAAGGCTCATTTCACACCGGGCCAATAGAAGCGGGTTATTATGCGGTCATATGTCGTTTGTATACCTAGGTGAGCTTCCAGCTGATGAGTATGGGCAAGTTAAAGCAAAGACATGAAACTTAGGCACCGGCAATAGCTCAACTACGTCCCCATTCTTAGTTAACACCCTCTCTATACAGGAGGCCATTTTTAATCCGAAAATAAGGTGAATTCAGTGCACTCACCCCTTCACATTTCTGTCCGTCGATTTCCAAGACTCGCTGCCGGGCCAAGCTGAGGTTTGGATCATTCCACTGGGCAGTGGCAAACTCGCCAGTGTTAGAGGTGCTGCTCTCTTCTGGTACGGGGCATTCTCCAAAGGAGTACCCTTCCTCTTCTGCCTCCTCCACATTCCTGCTCTCTCGTAGCTCCTCTTTGGCCGAGCTGTCCCTCAGTGGGGCCTCCCACGAGGGCCTAAACGCGGGGCAGGCGGCAAGCGGCCTCGTAAATTTGCGTCCATGGTTGCGGCAGCGACGCTGCCATGGAACGGCACCTGGAATGTAGCCCGGGGTCCAGTAACGGCCAAAGAGTACACAGTCCGACCCGATGAGTAGTGGAACTGGCACGTTTGGTACCACTCCAGCTGGTACCAGTACATCACCTCTGGGTGTCTGAATGTGTATATGGCTCACTGGATACTGGCGGACATCTCCATGTACACACGTCACTGGGATGGTGTCCTCGCTGAGGGGTCCGGCCAGGTCAGCGTGTACCAGGGTCACAGCGCTCCCACTGTCAAGCAATCAGTCCCCCCGATCTTTACTGGAAGGCTGGCATGCTGTTGTCGTCCACTCCCCGTGTGGAGGCATGGTTTGGCTGCATCTGAGCAGGGGGCTGTGGACATGGGGGCATCACGGTCGCGTTCCGGGCACGCCCAAGACATGAGTTCCAGGTGTCCACACACGTAACATTTCCGCTGCGGGGGGTCCCGGCCCCATGATTAATCCAAATTCAAAAGTGTGAATGATCTGATTAAAAAAATAATCATTTGACAGCACTAATTCATATATATTCACTGTTATAAGCGGCCCTCTGAAGTCAGCCATAACTGCTATGTGGCCCTCAATAAGGAGTTTGACATCCCTGGTTTAAGGCTATGGTCTTATCATATTGTTGGCTGTCTGGAAGTAGCGGCAGTGGTGATAGAGCTCCTGTGCTATGGAGGAAGCAAAAGAGCACAATGAGCACAATTAGCATGCATTCTAAAAGTGCCTAATTAATGTTTTGTTCTATTGTGGAATTTAGGATTGTGTTGCTATAGAAATAATGTACTATCAATTTGTCATAGTTTTACAATCAAGAACCTATTATTCCCACTGAACGATTTGGCATCTAAGGACAGGAAAAAACTTAGCGTGGATGTAATATAAAACAGTAAAACAAAGAACAACCAGTCTCCATTGATTGAGCTTTAGTGGCACACTAAGCAATTGTCCCATCTGAAACAAAGCAGGCTCATATCAGATTCAAACCTCAGCTCTCAGGCACAAGCCAAAGGAACAAAACAGCTGTTCATTTCAAATGAGGGAATGACTTGCTCCCAGCTGTCTGTATGTCTGTTCTTCTACACTTGGTAACCTGAGTAAGTACTGCGAATAGTAGGTAGGAAAACATGTCTTAGACCCTTTAACACACTTTAATTACAGAGTAATACTGGCCAAAATGAACCCATTCATATTTTTTTTTACAATTCAAATAAATATTAAGGTGGACTAGAGTTAAAATGTAGAAGACAATGTCTTCTGTTTTTTACAGAGAAACAACAAACATGTTTCAATTGTATTTTAAGTGACTACTGTCATAAAAATAAGAATTACATAGCCATGCAGCTACATTATGAATAGAAAGTGTATTTTCTGAGTAAGAGAAGAGAAGAGAGAGGAGTCAGGATCCAGGGGTCTTGGCAGCTGTCTGATGCTCTCATATAACCCCTGTGTTCTCCTAGCTACGCCTGCAATTGCGCCCCTTGAGTGCAAGGGTGCACACACTTCTAACAAACACATACAAACATACTCACATAGACACACAGTAGATTCACAGAACAGTGTTTTGTTTTCCTCAACAAACACTCACACTGGAGCCATTGTGTAGATGTGCATACTGTAGTAGGGTTACAATTACTGCCATTTGGACAACAACAAAACCACACACAAACAAACTGCACTGCCACAACTCCTGAGTCTAACTCCGTTACTTGCATCAGCAAGTACTTCAGGCACCTGGAACAAAGTGCAGTTTATTATGCTTATCCTGTACGAGCTTGCTTGGAGCTGGAGCTTATGCCACCTGGACTGAGAGAAACCCATTCACACAGTCGCAATTGCGTATTAACTCGACAGATTCAAAAGTCAAAACAGAAAATAAATAAAAAAGCTTGGAGCCCAGCTGCTCATGGCAGACAAGAAAACAAGTTCTGGTATGAGTATTAGCAGCTGTCCTTTTAATAACAGTATAGCTGCACTCAACATAATCCACACTCCTTTACAAGAGCATGCACAAAAGAACATTTTGTGTCATTGAAATTAAAAGCTTATCAACACAGACAAGTAATACATGATCTGATTTACTGACACATAGATGGCATCCAAGTTTGTTTGCTTTTGTAAATCAAGCACACCTGTGGCTTAGTTTATGGCACATACAGTGACATAAAACAATTTAAGGAGTTCAGGCCTCAGACTTCTTACCTATTTTTCTCTAGAGTATCACAATGGCTTCTTCAGATCTGTACTGATTTTAAGAGCCTAGTTGTATACTTCATAATACTGGAAGCTTCATCTATTACCAGATGTTAATTTGAGCAAGGGCTAACAGTGGATTGACGGACGGTCTACTTGCTATAGTCTGTAAGTGCTCAATGAACTCCTGAGAGACTGAACTAGATCTAGCAAAGTGTGAGTGAACTAGCAGAGACATGGGAAACTTCCAATGAGTTTGGGATTTACTCAGTCAACTCTTATTTTGCTTGGTTTTAGTGAAATAAAAAGCAAGACTGACAATTATGTGAGAAGAATGGGACAATAAACACAGAGGGTGACTGAGAAACGGCTGCTCTGAAAAATGTGCAGAATCAACTGATGGCACTTAAATGATTTCCTGCCGTGCGTGAAGTTGGCTGGTTTGAGAGGATGCATGTGCACACAGTCACATACAGTACACGCGCACACCTACCCAATAATCAGTGTTTTTGTGGATAAATAAAAACAGCAGGAGTATATGTATAGCCAAAATTCACTGAAATTCAAGTATTTCTTATATATATATATATATATATATTTATATATATATATTTATATATATATATACATATATTTATATATATATATATATATATATATATATATATATATAAAAGAAATACTTGAATTTCAATGTTCATTTATTTACACATACAGCTGTATACAAACACATAACAAACACCTCTACTTCCTCAGGAGGCTAGGATCCTTCAACGTCTGTACAAAGATGCTGAAGATGTTCTACGAGTCGGTGGTGGCAGGCGCCTTCTTGTACGCCGTGGCCTGCTGGGGCAGCGAGCTGAGAGCGAGAGACGCAGACTGGACAAGTTGGTAGAGAAGGCCAGTAACGTGGTGGGAGTGGAGCTAGACTCTCTGGCGGTGGTGTCAGAGAGGAGAAGTCTAGCAAAACTCCTAGCCATTATGGACAACACCTCCCACCCACTACACTTGGACCTTGCAGGGAGAATGAGCACGTTCAGTGGAAGGCTCAGACTCCCAAAATGCAACACGGAACGACACAGGACGTCCTTCATACCGACAGCCATCAGACTGTATAATGCATATGTTCCTTCTTGACTGCACTTAAATGTAGAGTATATGTAGTATATGTAGAATATATTTATATTATTTATATAATATATATATAATATATTATGTATATTATATTATTTATTATTATTATTGTCTATTGTGAGCGAACTGTGGTGCTGAATTTACCCCAGGGATCAATAAAGTACTTTCTATTCTATTCTATTCTATAACACTCCTCTACACATTGTTGTATTTGAAAGTGCAATGCTTTGCAGCCAGCAGCACAGCCTTTGAAGGAGCATAGGTATGGGCAGCATCTGTGAATTTAATTTGCAGGAAAGGAGTGAGTTTAGGGTTGAATTGTCCATCCTCGTTCTATTCCTATACCTACTCAGTGGCCTAGTGGTTAGAGTGCCCGCCCTGAGATCGGTAGATTGTGAGTTAGAACCCCGGCCGAGTCATACCAAAGACTATAAAAATGGGACCTCCCTGCTTGGCACTCAGCATCAAGGGTTGGAATTGGGAGTTAAATCACCAAAAAATGATTCCCGGGCGCGGCCACCGCTGCTGCTCACTGCCCCCCTCACCTCCCAGGGGGTGATAAAGGGTGATGGGTCAAATGCAGAGAATAATTTCGCCACACCTCGTGTGTGTGTGACAATCATTGGTACTTTAACTTTAACTTTCACTTTATTCTCTGTCACTATCTTTCTAACCATGCTGAACACCCTCTCTGATGATGCATTGCTGTGTGGCACGCACAAAGTGCCTTCATCAAATGCACCAGAGTCTGGAATCTTCAATCTCTCCCGAGCATACCCCTTCCCCTTCGAGCTGTCTGAGATTAACTGAAATTCTTGTTTCCAATCATTCGTCGTCGCCATGACTGTCTCTTCTTTGTTCTTCTGCTTTGTCTCTGTTATGTTTTTGGACATTACTACTTGCCGTAGTTTTGAAGCAATGCAAGATGGGAATCCGGATCTTGTGTGTCAGTGTATTAACATGCCGGCTGGAATAAACACACGCTCCGTGCCTGCCTACTTTATGGGTTATAGATAAACCTATGGATAACGGAGACATATATAATAGTCTCCTTCTTGTTGTGTGTGCAGTTGCGCACTGAGCTCCAAAATCCGTAGATGTTATGACGTGACTGGGCCGGCACGCTGTTTATAAGGAGGAAAAGCGGACGTGACGACAGGCTGTCCTCACTCAGGTCCGGCTGGAAATTGTGAGAAATTCAGGAGAATGGTTGTCCCGGGAGATTCTCGGGAGAGGCACTGAAATTCGGGAGTCTCCCGGAAAATTCGGGAGGGTTGGCAAGTATGGTCCCCACATCTGCGGTCCCTTTCAAGGTTTCTCGTTGTTCCCATTAGGTTGAGTTTTTTCTAGCCCTGATGTGGGATCTAAGCCGAGGATGTCATTGTGGCTTGTGCAGCCCTTTGAGACATTTGTGATTAAGGGCTGTATAAGTAAACTTTGATTAATTGATTGATTGATTGATTGATTGATGAACTGCTGTAAAATGACAAATGGACAGAATGAGCTGGTGTCAGGCAAAGTACCAACACCATTGGTAATTACTGAACAGTAGTTCCATTGTCACTTTATTTTCTGGTTCTGTGCAGGCCAAAATACTGACACGTTGAGTCGTGAAAATGCTACTTGCCACTTTGAAATTAAAATGTAACACTTCAATGACTTTGTAATATGAATATAAACAGAAATTGTGTTTTGATGTTTTGGGGAAATGTTTACAACTCATACTAAGTTTCTCTGAAAGCAAAGACAGATAATTCCATTCGAGGGTCCTCCAGCCAAAGAGGAACAATGAGACTATAGTGTGACTACAGATGAATTTTCAGATGCACTGGAGACACAGGCTGTCGTCATAAAGAGATCATATACAGTCAAACATTTTAACGGGCACTCAAGAGAAACTGTAAAAATGTCCACTATAGTCAGGTGGCCATTATACATAGGTTGGCATGAAAAAAACATTTGGAAAAGAAAGCACAAAACAATTCACATCGTAGCAAGTTCATACTAAAAACAGTGAACAGTTATTTAATAACAACTGATCTCTACATTTTACAAAGCTCTCAGCAGCAAATATGCAAGCCTTCTATTTTCACTGGACGCTGCCGCAATTTTGCATAGGTAAGGTAGGATGGGACAGGAAGTATGACACATAAACAAAATACATCCGGTTGATTTTCAGAATAAAACGCTACAAGTTTAAAAAAACAGACATACCTATGTTAAAAACATAAAAACAGGAGGGAAAAAAATACAAATCTAAGCAAGTCCACACTTCTCCCTCTAGTTGGATGGTTCGTTGTTGAATTGTTTTGACAGCGGGAATTTGTCAGTGTCGTTACTAGTGCTGTCTGGTGGAGCCATGCTATGCTCTGCACACAGAGGATGAGTATTGGAGGATCAAGGAGTATGCAGCAAACTCGTAGCACAGTCGCAACGCAATAGCACTCGGTGGAGTTTAGGGGTCAGACTCAATCTATCAACATCATGAATCATTGCAGCAAATTTTGATATTACTGGCCGCAATACCAAATAAAAATGTATTCTGGGATGCAAAATAAGTGGCTGCCATAGACAAGTGGCCGCTAACAATGGTTTGACTGAATAACAATCAATGTAAACCTTTTTCTGCCCTGAAAAGAAAATGAAATAGGCAAAATCAGAGGCAGTGCAGTGTACTGTAAAATGGAATAAAAGCCAAATTGGTACGATCAGTCCTTGTTGTGGTAGTCGTAAACCCCAAAATGCAGAGGCAGAATGCAGCGTGCAGGCAAAAAGTATTTAATGTTCAAAAAGATAAACAACACTTAGTTCAGCAAGGGAATGCACATGAAAAGGCACAAGGAAGCTGTTGCACATAAAGCTAAGCTAATAGATCTTAAGTACAAAAAGATAGTGAAGCAAAAACCGTAACTCCAACAATGATGGCATGCCAACTAAGCTATGAGACTGGCTTATGAAGTCCTAAGGTAGTCATTAGCGGCAGGTGAAAAACATAATCGCTAATCACCTGTAAGTCAACACAAAAACTAGGATGCCTCTAAAGTTACTGCGAACTAACAAGGACAAAACAGTAAGTGAGAACAGTGGCGTTAAGAGGTCGTGACACAAACGACCATCTGTGATATCACTAGATTAACGATATCACTTATGCGTCTCTCATGCACCTAAACCACATGTATTAACATGTTGGCTACTGCTATAAAATTACTTGTTGTTTATAGAGGGACAAAGTATACTCTGCAGAGAACCACCTGTCCTTTTAGGCTTGCCTGTATGATTAAACATTTAAGACCAGTATTGTTGGCCCGAGTGCTGGCAGTGAGTTAAATGACCAGGAATAGATATAAACTGAAAGGCGTCCGAAAAAAGGATTAAAGCTTTTCTAAACACTCACTTCTTGTCTTGCAAAATAAAATATGCATTACTGTCAGCTGCACAGTAATCCATGTATGTACACACATCCCCCATGGCCACACATGATAATCCATCCTCAAGGGCAGCCTATTAACCTAAAAAGAAATGAATTAAAGTATGTCAGTCGTGTGCTGTAGTGTTTTAGTGATGCACCACGTCTACTACGAGTATGCACGATCGTCTGTGTCTAAGTAGCAGCCAAAACAAGTGGGTCTTATTAGAACAGCCCCAGTTTCTGTGTAACCCCATTAACAAAACTATGCTGATGATATATAGTGGTTATTAGACTGAAGGAAAACGTTTTTAGACCTTTCTGTGGTATGATCCCTAAAATTATACAAAGGCAAGTTGACAAATAATGTTGAGTTTCGGTACTTTTCAAACAGTGCCAGTGCTTAAACAGTAACATGTAAGTTGAACAGAATAGAGATGTACATATTTCATTATTTTATACATAAGACTAATATAACTAAGTAGGGCTGCAATGATCCATTGATTAATGTGATTAGAAATAAGCTTTGACTTGTATTTTATTGCTTTTAGGACTGGGCGATATGGCCTTTTATTAATATCTCGATATTTTTAGGCCATGCCACGATACACGATATATATCTCGATATTTTTGCCTTAGCCTTGAATAAACACTTGATGCATATAATCACAGCAGTATGATGATTCTATGTGTCTACATTAAAACATTCTTGTTCATACTGCATTAATATATGCTCAATTTAAACTTTCATGCAGAGAGGGAAATCTCAACTACGGTAAGTCAATTTACCAAAACTGTATTTATTAAACAGTTATTATGCAGTGGCACAAACATTCATGTAAATTCCAAAACAGAAAGTGCAAGATTGTCAGACATTTTAAAACAAGCTATTAGTGCACTTTTGTGCATGGTGTCACTAAGATGGCTTATCAAAACACTAAATTAAAGTGCACTTTTTGTACAGAACGCCACTACAATAGTTTAAAACATAAAAAGTGCACTTTTGTGCATTATGTCACACAAGATATTTCAGTAACTGTCAAATAAAAATGAACTGCATAAAAGGAAATCGAATAGTGTATGTCCTTCGCTATGTGCTAGGTTACTGCGGATGTTATCTCCTTCTATTGTTGACTTTTTTTTCATATGGTGTTGATCTGGAAATGTTTGCTTCGGCGTTTTGTGGGTGTGGCACCCAGGGGCGCCGAAAAGGGGGGGTAAAGGAGACGGATTCTAGGGGCCCATGATGGAGGAGGGCCCAGAGAGGCCCCTAATGATGATGAAATTATAATACAGAAAAAATAATGACACTGTGTTGGGGGCCCTGTAAAGATTCTTTTGATGGGGCCCAAAATCCCTAGCGGCGCCCCTGGTGGCACCGGCCGGAGATGTTGATATGCAGACTTTCAAGCACTCTTCATTGTCTAGCGGGTGACTTTTCAAATGGTGCTACACATTAGCAGTGCTGCTACTTTTTGTAGCAACGCTTTTGCCGCATACTTGTAAAACATCTTCCTGCTTGAAGCCAAACCACCGCCAGGCGATGGACTCCCTGCTGTTTTTCTTGGAAATTAATTCTTCCTTCATTTGTTACCACACCGCTAGCATCACAGCTAACTTTACCATGTCTACCTGTCTGCTCCGCGAGAGCATATGACGTTGCTACAGTAAGTGACGTATGTAAGAAGGTGCGCTTGTTTTATGTCTCTGTGAGAAGCAGATACAAGTGTCAGGCTTGTCACTGACAGTTTTGGTTATGTTTTAGTTTTCCCTCTGTGTTTTATTTCCTGTCAGCGCTCTTATTTTTGTTCAGTTTCCTGCTTGCCTCCCTTAGCGCTGTTCCCTTCAGCTGCGACTGATTGACACCTGGCCACACCTGGTGTCAATCAGTCATCTGCTATTTATACCTGCCTTGCCCTCCAGTCAGTGCTGGAGTATTGCTTGCTGTATGCTGTGGATTGCCTGTTTCTTGAATGCTGTGAGCTATTCCCTGGATCCTGACTCATGTCCCTGGTTGCTGTTTCCTGGTTTCTGGTTCATGTTTTCCTTTCTTTTTTTTTTAACATTAAAACCATGTTTTCTTGTACCAAGCCTGTCATCGCTGCATCTTGGGGTTCGTCACCACCACTTCCTGACAACAAGAAAGAGTGAGAAAAGCCTGAAGTGTAATGCCCGCAGCTAAAAGCAACTGCGTGAGGACGTATACTCGAATATCACGATATAGTCATTTTCTATATCGCACAGAGACAAACGCGCGATATATCGTGTATATTCGATATATCGCCCAGCCCTAATAGCTTTGATGATTTGTTTTAGTTTAACTAATAAAAATGATTAGAATCCAGACTGCATGCACAGCCTGAAGCTTAAAATACATGCACATTGTTTCTGCAAGACTGCTCCAATAGTGTGCACATGGTAGCTGTGAGGTGTTTGCGTGGCCTGTATGGGTGTGTCGACAAACAGGAAAAGAGAGTGACAATGGAGAAAGATGGCTCAATGAAAAAAACGACGAGGGGAAAAGAGAGAAAAGGGCCCACAGAAAACCAAAAAAAGCTGTCAAAAGTTTTGCAATCATTTTAAACTGAAAAGGACGGACAACATGGGGAAATGTTTGCACTGTCAAACAGAGATGGTATTTCACAATAGCACTACATTGATGATGCAGTAGGGGCAGCACGGTGGAAAAAGGGGTTAGTGCATGTGCCTCACAATACGAAGGTCCTGGGTTTGATCACTGGGCTCGGGGTCTTTCTGTGTGGAGTTTGCATGTTCTCCCCAAGTATGCTTGGGTTCCTCCCACCTCCTAAGACATGCATCTGGGGATAGGTTGATTGACAACACTAAATTGGCCCTAGTGTGTGAATGTGAGTGTGAATGTTGTCTGTCTATCTGTGTTGGCCCTGTGATTTTTTTTACAAGGCAGCACGGTGGAACAGGGGTTAGTGCATGTGCCTCACAATACGAAGGTCCTGAGTAGTCCTGGTTTCAATCCCGGGCTCTGGATCTTTCTGTGTGGAGTTTGCAAGTTTTCCCCGTAACTGCGTGGGTTCCCTCCGGGTACTCCGGCTTCCTCCCACCTCCAAAAACATGCACCTGGGGATAGGTTGATTGACAACACTAAATTGGCCCTAATGTGTGAATGTGAGTGTGAATGTTGTCTGTCTATCTGTGATGAGGTGGCGACTTGAGATAGGCTCCAACACCCCCCGCGGTCCCGAAAGGGACAAGCGGTAGAAAATGGATGGATGGATGATGATGCAGTATATTATGAGAAAGCATCCTGTATACAGTATTTACAGAGCAAACAAGCAAACAAAGGTAAAAGTCTATTTTGGAAGCCATTTTATGTTTTACTTGCTTGTTTTAGTCAAACACATGGGGCATGTGAGGACATGTTAGGATCTACAATTTGTATGTCAATGCTAACAAGTTTTTAGTCCAAAAATCAAACACCATTCATCCAATTAATACCTTTTCAAATGTGTATGGGTTGAATTACATTGTAAATCAGTTGGGAATATGTATATATAAAGGCTACAGAATGTGTTCTTTCTTGTAATTATTATCAAATATTTGTATTACCTGTCAAAATCCCCCCCAAAAAACTACATTTTTTTTTAAATTTTAATTCAGTTATGCTTTATCAAAGCCTTGCTGGTTGGCTTTTTATGAGGTTTTAGGCTATCGTTTTTTAACTTTGTTTTAAATATAAGTGATATAGGCTCCAGCACCCCCCACGACCCTGAAAGGGACAAGCGGTAGAATATGAATGGATGATATATAGAGACACCGTTAAAAGTTCAATTTCAGTGTTATGTACATTTTTAAGAAAAGACGTTTTAAGAAAATCCTTGTCTGTTTAAACTATTTACCCTAAAAGACGAATTGAGGCTATGTGTTTAATGTATTTAGTCGATTAATTGAAAAAATTAAACGATACAGTACTCGATCACTTTATTAATCAATAGCTGCAACCCTATAACTAAGTAATACATTTACCGATATAGAATAAAATCCACAAAAAATTGTAAAATGTGCAAACAAAATTCACAAGATTTGACAGTACTTCAAGTGCATACATTCCGTTGTTTAAAGTGAAACTGCACTTTTTCAGAATTTTGACTATCATTCACAATCCCCATGTAAGACAAGAACACATATGTATTTCTTTTTTAATGCATTCTAATTTGTAATATACGGCAAGCACGAGGTGGATAACAATGCAGATAATGGGAGTAATGTATTGCACCCATAAAGCCCTCTAAAAAAACATCCAAGCACCGCCAACAATATTCCATTTACATGTTGTGACCTGAATATTAACCAAGTAATAGCGATATTCTAATAATAAGCGCTATGTCCAAGGAACTACGAGGTAACTAGCTTATGCAGATATTGACATTCTGAACCGGTGAGCTGCTGCATCGCCTCTAAATTGGTAAATTACTTTGAGATTATAAATCATGCCTCTCACTTGTATCGTAGAAGGTTGTGGCCATAAACCGACACGAAAAGACGCTAGTTTGCACCCATCATTTTTTTTTTTTTTTTTTTTACCTACATGAGGATTATGAATATTTCTTCAAATAAACAAGAAGATATAAACATCCCATCAGTCTGCATTCCAGTCAGAGCAGACATTGTACAGTAAGTGTTTATTTTATTATGTTTTATTATATATGTCCGGAAAAGGGTGGAGTGCCATCTCCGGGTTGCGGAGGAGACCCTGCCCCAAGTGGAGGAGTTCAAGTACCTCGGAGTCTTGTTCACAAGTGAGGGAAGAGTGGATCGTGAGATCGACAGGCGGATCGGTGCGGCGTCTTCAGTAATGCGGACGCTGTATCGATCCGTTGTGGTGAAGAAGGAGCTGAGCCGGAAGGCAAAGCTCTCAATTTACCGGTCGATCTATGTTTCCATCCTCACCTATGGTCATGAGCTGAGTTATGACCGAAAGGACAAGATCACGGATACAAGCGGCCGAAATTAGTTTCCTCCGCCGGGTGGCGGGGCTCTCCCTTAGAGATAGGGTGAGAAGCTCTGCCATCCGGGAGGAGCTCAAAGTAAAGCTGCTGCTCCTCCACATCGAGAGGAGCCAGATGAGGTGGTTCGGGCATCTGGTCAGCATGCCATAAACATGTGATACTAAATTATTAAATGCAAAGTGAAATATGTCAAGCATTTATTGGTTATAATTTTGATGACTATGGCTTAGGGTTTATGAAAACTTTGAAATAAAAAATCTCAGAAAATGTAAGGTTTCAAAAACTGTAAGTTATGATGATCAAAATTATAACAAATAAAGGCTTGTAATATCTCACTTCGCATGTAATGAGTTAATGTCACACATTAGTTTCACTTTTGAAGTTAATTGCTGACATAAATGGACTTTAACAACATATTCTAATTTTATGAGTTTCACCTGTATAAAATAATGACTGAGAGACAATCTGGTTGCAGGAAAACATGCAACTATTCTCTGACTACAATTGAACATTCACCTACCAAAAATGCTAACTTTTGACCACAAACTTAGTCACTGCTCGGTGACATTCGTCTAGCGGCAGACGTGAACTGGGGCTGTCAGAATCGGAGCCAGTCTGAATTTGTCTCTCGTCATGCTCATCTAAATGTGAAGGCATTAATTTCAATTGAACAAATAATAGCACTAACATGATAGGAGGTGTTAGTACCTGTTGTATTCAGATGACGTGCTCGCGTTACTGCTTCTGGGATGAGCTTTGAGATAGCAGTGGTTCAAAAACGCGACTTTCATTTATAATTACTGCATGCTGTGTGTTCAAATGTTTCAGCATATTGCTCTTATGTCCTCCTATTGATGAAATAGTAGCCTTATAATTATTACAAGTAGCGCTGTTGCAATATTTTCTTGTGAAGAAAATGTCAACTTTAGAGCGTTTGTTGCGCCCGGGCTCTGCCATTTGGCAATCTGACGTCACTATGCACGTTGCGTAATGACGGCATCCCCACCCGGCAGAATCGATAAGAGAACCATTTGAAAAAATGTCAATCAATTCCAAGGAATTGATACATTGGAAACTAGTTCTTGTCGATTCCCATCCCTAGTTTTATACATTTGCAATCAACTGTGATTGTCACTGCGCATCCTGAAGTGGAATTTTGTCTGGAATCAATCCAGGAATTAAACTCGCCCGCACAAACAAAAGCTCCCACAGTTCACGCATCTTACACTATCTGTGAAAAAACACTGATTAGATCTAAAGCTGCACATTGTTTTTGTTTAACAAAGTGTGACAGCGTGTTCCTTACTGTGTTTGTTGTTGTTTTCAAGACATGACACAGCTCCAACAGGCTCCTGGGTATGTCCATGTTTTGGGGTCCGGCCCCGTGGCAGCCCTGATGCTGACAGCTTCCCAAACCTGGGTCCACTTGGGCTTTCCATGCCTACAGTTGTAATTTTGGGGGAACAAGACACATAAGTGGTCAAACACGTTAATGAAGCACTAATTACACATTAAAAACATTGTTAACAATGTTGACAGAATTGATATGTGGGCTTTGTACCGAGGATGTCGTTGTGGCTTGTGCAGCCCTTTGAGACACTTGTGATTTAGGGCTATATAAATAAAGATTGATTGATTGATTGATAGTGTTTGATGATGCTGTCATCATGGACTACAATACATTTAAGTGGGTGATGATGATGGACTCAAGGTTATCTCAATGGAGGCATATGCATCATGTAATGATGACGGTAATGAGGGTATGACCTTCAATGTTTGATTTCAAAAGCAATAGTCTCATGACTCCACAGATTATTGTTCTGCCCATTAGATTAAATATGGATGAAAGAAAGGGACAAGAGTGAAGGGTTTAAAGCACTACTTTTGAGCACTCCTGTCTTTTTAATGAAAAAGTGACATAATTTCAAAAATAATCACAATATCTGTACTTGGATGAAAGGCATTTGTAGCAAGTGACTGCCTAATGTCAGAGCAGATGTACATCACTAAAATAACCAAAATTGGGTTTGCTGAGATTAAATCAGGGAAAAGACATTGATTAAATTTGTTTGCCTTCAAAGAGTATTGTGTTTACTGAGGTCAACAACCTGTTGGAGAAGGCAGGTGTGATGACATGGGCATATAAAACTGCTAGAACGGATACACTGGCGTTTATCGATGGTGTGACTGCTGATACAAGTAACAAAATGTATAAGGCTATAGTATTTTTTCAAATTCAGACAAATGTTACAAAACTGACCATAACAATACACATGCCTAATTACCTTCAGCTCAATAGAAAACACATTTAATATACTCTTGTTATAAATGTGAACATTGCCACGGGGAACGCCTGGCAAAGCAAATCCAGGTTGAAAAATCACAATTTGTAATGACCATAAGCGCTAGACTGCAGGATAAACAATAGTGGAAGCTGTAGATGTCGTATTTCCTAGTACAGTCTGTTATAAATTTGGCTTTGGGGAATTATGGCCTCAGGTTCCATTTTGAGTCCCACAGCAAACCAAACATTATTGAACTAAAACAATTAAGACCGGAGGGTGTGTTCTAACTATCGTGGGATCACACTCCTCAGCCTTCCCGGTAAGGTCTATTCAGGTGTACTGGAGAGGAGGCTACGCCGGATAGTCGAACCTCGGATTCAGGAGGAACAGTGTGGTTTTCGTCCTGGTCGTGGAACTGTGGACCAGCTCTATACTCTCCGCAGGGTCCTTGAGGGTGCATGGGAGTTTGCCCAACCAGTCTACATGTGTTTTGTAGACTTGGAGAAGGCATTCGACCGTGTCCCTCGGGAAGTCCTGTGGGGAGTGCTCAGAGAGTACGGGGTATCGGACTGTCTGATTGTGGCAGTCCGCTCCCTGTATGATCAGTGCCAGAGCCTGGTCCGCATTGCCGGTAGTAAGTCGGACACGTTTCCAGTGAGGGTTGGACTCCGCCAAGGCTGCCCTTTGTCACCGATTCTGTTCATAACTTTTATGGACAGAATTTCTAGGCGCAGTCAAGGCGTTGAGGGGATCTGGTTTGGTGGCTGCAGGATTAGGTCTCTGCTTTTTGCAGATGATGTGGTCCTGATGGCTTCATCTGGCCAGGATCTTCAGCTCTCACTGGATCGGTTCGCAGCTGAGTGTGAAGCGACTGGGATGAGAATCAGCACCTCCAAGTCCGAGTCCATGGTTCTCGCCCGGAAAAGGGTGGAGTGTCATCTCCGGGTTGGGGAGGAGATCTTGCCCCAAGTGGAGGAGTTCAAGTACCTCGGAGTCTTGTTCACGAGTGAGGGAAGAGTGGATCGTGAGATCGACAGGCGGATTGGTGCGGCGTCTTCAGTAATGCGGACGCTGTATCGATCCGTTGTGGTGAAGAAGGAGCTGAGCCGGAAGGCAAAGCTCTCAATTTACCGGTCGATCTACGTTCCCATCCTCACCTATGGTCATGAGCTTTGGGTTATGACCGAAAGGACAAGATCACGGGTACAAGCGGCCGAAATGAGTTTCCTCCGCCGGGTGGCGGGGCTCTCCCTTAGAGATAGGGTGAGAAGCTCTGCCATCCGGGAGGAGCTCAAAGTAAAGCCGCTGCTCCTCCACATCGAGAGGAGCCAGATGAGGTGGTTCGGGCATCTGGTTAGGATGCCACCCGAACGCCTCCCTAGGGAGGTGTTTAGGGCACGTCCGACCGGTAGGAGGCCGCGGGGAAGACCCAGGACACGTTGGGAAGACTATGTCTCTCGGCTGGCCTGGGAACGCCTCGGGGTCCCACAGGAAGAGCTGGACGAAGTGGCTGGGGAGAGGGAAGTCTGGGCTTCCCTGCTTAGGCTGCTGCCCCCGCGACCCAACCTCGGATAAGCGGAAGAAGATGGATGGATGGATGGATGGATGGCAATTAAGACTGACTGCTTAAGAGATGTCAACAACAGAGCTCTGTTGAGATAATTTTGAGCAGGGCATCGAAGCCAATTACTCCCATGCCGTGAAGTAACCAAACGTATGGGCCACACACACACACACACACACACACACGCGCGCGCGCGTACACACACACGCGCACGTACACACACACACACACACACACACACACACACACACACACACACACACACACACACACACACACACACACACACACACACACACACACACACACACACAGGGCTGTCAATCACGTTTAATCCCATTTTGTTCACAGTTAATTTAAAATTATCGCGATTAATCACAGAAAGATATACGTTTTTGTCATTAATACGTGTACCCAGACAGATCATTCTTAGTTAATACCATGACTGAACAATTAATTTGCTTTAATGATATATTTTTTAAACAGTATGCCTTTTGAAACAGCTCAACACAGAAAGGATAAAACACGCTTTTAAAGAGAATTAAAAAAATACCTGCAGGGCGTTGATGTCTTGCCAGATTTTCTATTTTGTAGGAATACAGAATTTGTATTCCTGCTTTAGGAGCACTTACATTTAGAAGAGGAGCTAAACCTTCATGTTTAGATAGCAGTTCCACACATTAATAACTAGGGATGTCACGGTATGTAAATTTCTTATCACGAAATGACCAAAATTATCACGGTTATCATTATTATCGCAGTACTACTTAGTGATGAAATTTAATATTCAGCCTGTTAATCATTCTGCAATTGCAGACTATCAATCAGAACAGGTTATAAAAGAATATAACATAGTGATGGTAATATTGTGTAGTGAACTGTAATTGCCCGATGTGGGCTGCAGAGGGCAGTGGCAGGCATGCCTGCAGTATTAAACCTAGTCTCAGTGGTAGCGAAGAAGAAGACACGTTTGTTTAAAGACAATCTTCTTCCTTCATATCGCCACTGCCATTACAATACATTGATTTCAATCTGCAAGAAAACATTTATTTAGGTAGAAATGTTACAGAGTAACAGAATAGCATGATCACAATGTAAGAAGCCCTAATATATATCAATCAATCAATCAATCATGATTGATTGATTGATTGATTGATAGATATTATATATATATATATATATATATATATATATATATATATATATATATATACAGTGTTGGGTTAGTTACTGAAAACCAGTAACTAGTTACAGTTACTAGTTACTTTATTTCAAAAGTAACTCAGTTACTAACTCAGTTACTTACACCAAAAAGTAATGCGTTACTGTGAAAAGTAACTATTTAGTTACTTCTTTTTTTCTTCTTTTTTTTTTAAAGCTCCCATTAATGCCCTTTTTGCCTTCATTTCAGTACTGTTATTGCACTGGAGAATAATACAATCTGTTGATCAACTTGACATGCATTTTTATTTTCCTTTTAACATAATTAATGAAAAACAGTGCAACATAAAAAGGCATTCCTCCTTTCTTTAAACTTGGACCAATGACCATTAATAAAAAACAAGTTTAAGTGCAACATAAGAAGAAACATCATCTTCCTTGAAACATAGGTAGTGAAATAAAGCCTGACATCTGGAGTGATGCTGCTGTCTTCCACACTTGGAGCCATGGATTGTAGAATCCTTGTTTTCAGTGGCAGGATCATTGACACAGATGGTGAAGTTTCAGTGCTCAGTAGAGATGGAACACTTTTAAGCACCTGGAGGACCTCATCTGCCACTCTCACATCATCATCAGACAGGGTGACATTTGTCTTCAGGGTGTTGTGGGTCAATGCAGAGTATATAGCTGCCTGCTGCTCCAACATATCATAAGTGGAGTTCCACCTCGTTGGGACATCATGTATGAGCAGGCAGCTTTAGCATTTCTTGCTTTGTCTTAAGCACATGAGCAGCTGTTGTGCTTGGGTGGAAGTAAGAAACCTTCCTGATCCTCCCAAAGAGGCGCTCCATCCTATTGACTGAGATTCCCTTCTGTGATGCCAAATTCACTACATGTGCAAAGCACCTATCTGTGGTCCCAGTCCTGCCTCATTCTCTGTAATTATTTGATTTTTGGCATTATCACGTGTGACTGGGATATCTTTATCTTCCATTCCTCCACTGCTTGTGTCAGTACCTGTGCAAGGTGACTCTCGTAGAGGGGGCGTGTCTTCTCATCTCCCAGTCTGCTGTGATGAAGTGAGCGCTTTAGAGATGCGCGGATAGGCAATTATTTCATCCGCAACCGCATCAGAAAGTCGTCAACCATCCGCAATCCACCCGATCTAACATTTGATCAGAACTGCATCCGCCCGCCATCCGCCCGCACCCGCCCGTTGTTATATATCTAATATAGACGATGCAAGGCATTAGTGAGGTTATAAAGCTTTTGCCTGTTAAAGAAAGGAGACTGATCCAACGCAGCACAGACATTCGCGTGCCACGCTGTCACGACCCAGACGCACACCAGTGCGCAATCATATGGGAGCGGCGATGAGCGCACCTCCAAGCGCGTCTCGCTGCCGGCGACGGCCGGGTATATGGGCCCGACGTTCCAGCGCCATCCATTTTCAGGGCTAGTTGATTCGGCAGGTGGGTTGTTACACACTCCTTAGCGGGTTCCAACTTCCATGGCCACCGTCCTAGCTGCTGTCTATATCAACCAGGGTGAGCCCCACCCCTTTCGTGAGCGCACTGCGCGCGGAGTGACCCCTGTTACGCGCCCCCGGCCACGGGGGTGGCGGGCAGGTAAGCTGCTTACATGCTGCGCGTGACGCCGGCCGTGGCGAAGGCGGACGAGGCGGGGTGTCGGTGCGGTGGGCGCGGTGGTGACCCTGGACGTGCGTCGGGCCCTTCTCGCGGATCGCCTCAGCTACGGCTCCCGGTGGGGCCCTCTCGGGGGAAGGGGCCTCGGTCCCGGACCCCGGCGAGGCGTCGGGGGCCTTCTCCGCTCCGTAAAAGTGTCCATCTCTTTTTTTTTTTTTCTTCTGTTGTGGCATATGCAGCAGGTGCCTGCTCGTTTTTCGTATGTGGGTAACAACATTTAACTATGTATATATTGTAATGTTCCCAGGAACGTAGGCTCATAGACTTATTCGTTTGTCTCGTATTTATTGTAATAAGATGCAATGTAACCACACAACAGCTCCAATGTGCGTCTCCCCTCTTTCCCGGCAAAACTCGAACTAACACTTCCTGTCAACAACGTCACTTCCCTAACTTGCCCGGAAGTCCCGCCCCCCAGCCAAAGCCATTGGCTAACACCCCGTAGCTAGCCGCTACATCATATTTCCGAATTGGTTTAACTGCCACCCGCCTGAATCTATTAAAATCTAATTTTTTTTAATTTCAATCGCCCGACCCGACCCGACCCGACCCGCTGATAAAATCTAATTTTTTTAAATTTCATCCGCCCGATTCGCGGATAATCCGCGGACTCCGCGGTTGTGCCCACAAACCGCGCATCTCTAGAGCGCTTATAGTTCCGCTGGACGTCCACCCGTCTGTCATGAGCGCAACAGATGATGCTCGGGATAGTTCATCCACAACTTTTTTCTTCTCCTGCTCATAAAGATCTGGCACAATCTTATTGCTGAAGTGGGTGCGCGACGGGATGTCGTAACGTGGTTCAAGCACGTTCAGCATGTGTTTAAAACCCTCGTTTTGCACAACCGAATCTGCACTTATAAACACACCGATTCAATGGCGCTGGGCGTTCAAGCTCCTCCTTTATTGCGCTCGCCATGACCACGCTGTGTGTGGACTGAACGTGACAACAACTTTTTTTTTTTGTTTCATATATCAAACCGCGGATCAAACCTGAAGCGGTGCGTGTGACCGGTCCTGGGTTCCCTTGTAGGCTGCGCACTCATCACAGCGCCGACAGAAGTCCTCCACGTCCCGCCGGTGCTGACCCCAGTAGAACCCTTGGCGCAACCGACGAAGCGTCTTTGTGCTGCCAAAATGCCCTGAGCCCGTGCCCCCATGACACGCCTTCAGCACTGCGTCCCTCAGAGTCTTCGGGACCACCACCTGCCATCTCTCCTCCCCGGTGGCCGGCTCCTTCCACGACCGCTGCAGTACGTCGTCCCTGATGCGCAGCACAGCAAACTTACTCCACAGGCCCTTGGTGCCGACTGACAGCCCCAACACGCCTTCCCAGGGTGGTCTCCTACCACTCTGGACCCATTGCCGCACTAGTTTGAGATCGCTGTCTTCCCCCTGCCTGGCCGCCCACTCTGCAGCGTCCACAGTCTCCAAAGTGCAGCATGAAGGCCCGTCTCATCTCCGCGCAGTTCCTTCTCTCTGACGTCTCGCCGGTCACAGTAGCTACAACCATCAATAGCACACGGCCGCCGAGAGAGAGCGTCTGCATTGGCGTGCTGCGCCCCAGCCCGATGACACACACTAAAGTGGAAAGACTGCAGCTCCTCCAGCCATCGCGCCACCTGACCCTCTGGTTCACGAAACGACATCAGCCATTGTAGTGCTGCATGGTCGGTTCTGATGGTGAAGGACACGCCACACAAGTAGTACTTGAAATGGCGTACAGCCAACACAACAGCTAACAGTTCACGTCTGGTCACACAGTACCGCCGCTCACTCTTGTTGAAGGTGCGGCTGAAGTAAGCCACCACCCGTTCACCTTCTGGGCCCACCTGCGACAGCACCGCACCCATACCAACATTACTGGCGTCCGTATCTAGCACAAAAGGCTTAGCTGGGTCTGGAGTAGTGAGGACAGGAGCATTCATGAGGGCCTTCTTGAGCCCAGAAAATGCCTCCTGACAGTCCGGCGTCCACACGAACATCTGATCGTTCTGCAGGAGGCTAAACAACGGTGCGCCACTGCAGGAAAATCCCTTTACAAAATGCCGATAATATGAGGCAAGTCCCAAGAAGCTTTTTAGCTGCTTCTGGTCCTTCGGAATTGGCCAGTCTCTGATAGCGCTGATCTTCTCCTCCAGCGTGCTGATGCCGCTTCCGTCCACCTTGTGGCCCAGAAACTCCACCTCACGCTGCATGAAATGGCACTTCTCTGGGTGTAGTTTCAGTCCAACTGCCGCAATCCTTTCCAGCACCAGCCTCAAGGAATCAAGGGCTGACTGAAAGGACCGTCCATGGACGAGGACATCGTCCAAGTAGACCAAGCACTCTTGCCTGGGGATGTTAGCGAGCACCGTGTCCATCAGTCGCTCAAATGTCCCTGGTGCGTTGCAGAGCCCAAAACTCATGACCTTGAATTGCCAGTGGCCCCTGGTGGTGCACAACGCTGTCTTCTGTCGTGACTCAGAGGTGAGTGGGACCTGCCAGTATCCACTGCGCAGGTCGAGCGACGAGAACCACGAGGACCCTGAGACCAGGTCCAACGTTTCATCGACCCGCGGGAGTGGGTAACAATCCTTTTTTGTCACCTTATTCAGCGGCCTGTAGTCCACACAGAACCGCGGCCTCGTGCTGTTCTTCCTGGGAACCATGACCACGCCAGACGCCCACGGACTGTCAGAGGGTTCTATGATTCCCGCCTCGAGCATGGCGTGGACCTCTCTATCAGCCGCCTCCTGCCGGATCATGGGAAGGCGACGGGGGCGCACCTTGATTGGCCGCGCATCCCCAGTGTCGATGTGGTGTTCAACCAGATGGGTGAGACCCACCTCATTTTCATTGAAGGCGAAAATGTCCTTAAAGTCCCACAGTACGTGCCACAGCCGCTCGCGCTGCTCCCCTTCGAGGCCGACGCAGTTCTTTTCCCAGATGGAGCGGACCGCTACTGTTGTGGACGGCCTGGATGACGTCGCCCCCCCACTTTGGACTTGATTCTTCAGGGCGAGCGGACTCTGCCCCCATTATCGGTGGCTGCTGCGTGGTGGATGGTGTCCTCTTGGCTGCGAGCTCCCTGATTGCCTCATCCCTCTCTATGGGGGGCCTGACAGTCTCTTCCCATGTTGTCGGACTGGCGACTGCGGTGTTGACGGACACAGCCACAGTCCGTTCAGTGGGAGCAGTCAGCTTTACTCGCTGGCCACTCGGCAGAACGAGCACCGCAGACCCCAAGTCTATTACACATCTTGTGGCTTTCAAAAAGTCTCGACCAAGTATACACGGGTCGCTCACATCCGCCACCCAAGCGGAAAATGTTGCTGACAAGCCTCCGATTATGAACATAAATGTCGCTCTGCCTTTCATCTGGGCTATTTCCCCAGTCACTGTCTTTAATCTGGTGAGACTTGGTTCTAAAACGGTTCCAGCTGGAACAACGTCCGGTCTCACAATCGTGGCTGAAGATCCAGTATCCACCAGGGCTGTGCAGGCCACGTCCCCAATCTGCACGAAAACATGACATGGGTCCCCCACTTCTGTCCAGCCCACAGTCACAACAGTCTCTTCACTCGAGGGCTGGTGCTCCCGGTAACTGGTTAAAGGGGTCCGTGTCGTCCGGGCTACACGGACCCTCTCCCGTTTCCCTGCTGGTCCTTTCTATTTGGACAGCTCCGCAGCAAGTGGCCAAGTTGTCCACACCCCCAGCAGACAGCAGTGCACGCTCGTCTGTCCTTCTTTTCCTCATACTGGGTTGGGCGGGTCTGCAGCGCACGTACAAGTTCCTCCACCCACGCCGGTCTTTGCTCCGCTCCCTGCGTAAGCGATGCAGCCGAAACTGGGCGGGAAAATGTCTCAAGTGCTGCCCCAGTGGCGATCTCTCTCTCCATAGCGAGTTCGAGTGCATCTGCCAGGGAAGTGGGGTGGGCGAGCTGGACGCGCAAGCGCAGCTCATCCGGTTTCAGTGCTTGGATGAATTGATCACGTATCAGTTCGTTTTGGATTGCATTCGGCATTCCGATATACGCACGTCGACCCAGCCTCTCGATCCCATGAGCAAGGCACCGAAGCGACTCACCCGGTAGTCTGTTACGGTGCTTAAACTTACAGCGCAAAGAGTCTCTCAAGTCAAACTCTCCAAAACGCCTTTGCAGCGCAGCAACCAGCGCACTGTAATCAAGTCTCTCTTCCGGGTTCAGCAGGAGCAAACAGGACGCAGCTTCTTCTGTCAGTGACAAAGCCAACTGTATTGCCCTCACCTCCTCAGTCCAGCCTGCTTTATTAGCCACAAGCTCAAACTGAATTTTATAAGCTTCCCAGCTTCCTTTCCCGGAAAACTTCAGTGTCCTCAATGCTTCGCACACAAACTCATGGGCGCCGCCATGTTTGTTTACATTCGGCGGCGGCGCATGCGCTTCTGCGTCATGACGCCGCTCCGTCATGGCGGTACTATTGTCCATGTGGCGCGACACGCTGGCTTCACGGCGTCCGTGCTCGACGCAAACTGCGTCCGGCATGTCAATCGCACACTCTCCAGTTCCTCTCTCTACCTTCACTCGAGCGCTGCGGTCGGCGAACATCCTCTCTCCACAATGCGGGCGGCAACGGGTTGAAATCGAAGCACTTCTGACACCAATGTAATGCCCCGCAGTGGAGAAGGAGTCACACAGACGAGGATGTGCTGCTCAATCGCTTTATTAACCAGCGGTAACTTGTAAATCAGCTGAAAGTAACGCACGCACATACACGAGCTGTTGTTAGGCACAACTCACGCTCACACACCCTCTCGCTTACCGCCAACTCTCCCGTGCATGCGCGTTTCCCAAAACCTTAAAGACACAGTACTCTTATACAAATATCACAGATATTACACTATATTAGAGATGTCCGATAATGGCTTTTTTGCCGATATCCGATATTGTCCAACTCTTAATTACCGATTCCGATATCAACCGATACCGATATATACAGTCGTGGAATTAACACATTATTATGCCTAATTCTGTTGTGATGCCCCGCTGGATGCATTAAACAATGTAACAAGGTTTTCCAAAATAAATCAACTCATGTTATGGAAAAAAGTGCCAACATGGCAGTGCCATATTTATTATTGAAGTCACAAAGTGCATTATTTTTTTTAACATGCCTCAAAACAGCATCTTGGAATTTGGGACATGCTCTCCCTGAGATAATCCTGATACTCACTACAACTGTGGGAAATACTATACTTTGACTTTCACAAAGTGCTTTTTTTTTTTAACATGCCTCAAAATAACAGCTACAAAAACAATGAAGGCACACAGCTTGAGTCCAGAGTATACCAAAGTAATAAAGTAAACAATAACATAGTCCTCATTTAGTGCAAGACTGCCTGGCATACTGTATAACAGTATAAACTGGGCTCAATCTGCCCTGCTCTAACATATTTGTATGAGTGACACAAATGTGCTGCAAGCTAGTGGTGAGTGCTTGAAGTGGCCTACCAGTCAGCCAGAGCTTCTGAAATGCTGCGTTGAGACAGGGCACCTCCGTTCACTGCAAGCTGCAAAGTGTGCGCCATGCAGGGCAGACTAGCCACCGTAGCTTTTGCCATACTGCGTGCGTTGTCCCTGACCACAACGTGGGCTTTCGCCTTGGGGTAGTTTTTGTTG
This sequence comes from Nerophis lumbriciformis, assembly GCF_033978685.3. Taxonomy (NCBI): domain Eukaryota; kingdom Metazoa; phylum Chordata; class Actinopteri; order Syngnathiformes; family Syngnathidae; genus Nerophis; species Nerophis lumbriciformis. The sequence goes on along the minus strand of NC_084548.2, from coordinate 38,446,242 downwards.
TATTTTTATTTTTTCTCGGCGGAGTCTTTAAGCGACAACTGTGTGGTACTACTTTTTTTCGGTGTTTGCTTTTCATCCATCTTCCGCTTGTATTTATCGTGTATCTCCTTATGATTCTTGAAGAGGTGAGAGATCAAATTGCTCGTATTAAAGGAAGATGTCTTGGTTCCTCCTCGCATAACCAACTTTTTGCAGTCATTGCAAATTGCCAGTTTTTTATCCGTCAGACACACTTTAAAATAATCCCAAACCATAGACATGGTTTCATTAGTCAGTCACAGCTACAGCATCGGCAACAACACACTCTTGTTGTTGTTATGCTCCGCTCGCGGCGGTTTGATGAGGTCATCAAGCGTCGCCAGTAAACCTCTCATGCTGCAGTCGTGCTACAATTCCTGTGTTGTGACTGGGAGAGGCTGTCAAACTATTAATACATTTAATCGCGATAATCGCATATCTGTTTATAGTTAACTCAAAATTAATTGCGATATCACAATTAATCGCAGGTATATTTAATCGCTGCACATTTCGGAGTGGGCTTTTATTGTGGGCAGCCTAAGGCACACCTGTACAATAATCATGCTGTTTAATCAGCATTTTGATATGCCACACCTGTGAAGTGGGATGACTTATCTTGGCAAAAAAAGTACTCGCTAATACAGGCTTAGACAGATTTGTGAACAATATTTGAGAGGAATAGAGGTCTTTTGTGTATATAGTAAACGTTTGTCAAATGATATGCAACCATGTGTAAATCACAAAGATTATTATCAAAGCTTAGGTCAGGCTGATTACAAAATAAATACTAATAATTTAATATATGGCTAAAGAAGGGATTCATAAAAATTGCTAAAAACGAGTGCTAAAATAATTTTTTAAAGTTATTAATACATTTAAAATAAAATAAAAATAATAATACATATCTCTCTTAAATAAACTGCCAATAAAATGTAGGTTAAATGAAAAGACAGCTTCACCATTTTAGTAATATTTTTTGCGCTTAATAAACTTTTCTATGACTTTAGTTCCAGACTGTTTGATATTGTCATTACTGCTACAAATGGTGAATAACTGTATTAAGACCGCTGCAGCACATACAGACCACAGCTGTAAAGATAATTTTTGGCGGCACTGTAGGGGGCGTAATAATAATAAATTCATAAAAGAACCAAACTTCATGAATGTTTTTTGTGACCAACAAGTATGTGCGCCAATCACTCTATCACAAAAAAATAAGAGTTGTAGAAATTATTGGGAATGAGCGGTAGAAAATGGATTGATGGAATTTGACTTTGGTTTCTTCAAATGATCTCCTCCTGCTCAGGTCTGGCTGCGCCAAACACTACATAATGTGAGTGAAATACAAATAAAGCAACAAAATAAGTATCCCACACTTCTCTTTTGTAAAGTAAATATGTACAGCATATATGGGCATCTACATCAACAATATGATTCACCTGAGCGGTTGGACAGGACAGATTTAAAAAAAAAAAAATAAATGAATACAATATAACTCTTTTTTAAACTTGGGATGGATGTCCCACGGGCCATAGTTTTGGGACCCTTTCTGTAGATTAATAAAGCATAACCACTACAAAGATACACTTCTGAGCTAGACCTTAAGAGTGGGGGAAAATATTCACATTATGTTCTAACCAAATTATAATTCCAAAAGGAGAAGCAGTTGAGTCTCAAAAAGTTCAACTCTTAGCAAAAATCTGTCTTTCATGTCAAAGGCAAAAAGTCTTTTTTGACAAGGTTGTTGAACCGCATAAGCAAGACCTCTGTAAGTGACTTACCATTGTTGTCAAGGTTGAACACAATTATAAAGTGATTTAAATGTCTTGACAGAGCCTGAAGGTTATGGAACAAAAAAGTCAAGTGGTAGACCAAAAAATTATGCTGACTACAGCTCAATACACATTAGATGGCATCTGTGAGAGAAACTGGAGCTTTAGGTTGTGAAGTGGCATCAATTAGCATCAATCACCGCAGACTGAAGCTCTCAGTCAAGAGGGATTACAGATTTTGACTTTTTAAGGCATAGGTGTAAAACTCAAAACTTGAGGGCCAGATCTGGCCCGCCACCTCGTTTATTCTGGCCCGCAAATGTTTGAAATGTGTGTCAATAAAGCACTTCATCTTTCTTGATGAATGTATTCGTTCTTTCAATCCTGACAAATTCTTTAAAAAAACGGTGTGTACTATATGCAACTGCATGTCTTTTAAACTTGAATATTATCTGATCATGCAACAAACATTATATTAACATTTATTCCATTTTATTTTGTTAAAATTAAAATATATACTCAAATATCTGCTTCTCACAATAAAATTATGATTTCAAATCAAGTTGTACGTAAGAAAAATATAATAATCAAATGCGTAGCCAACTGTTCAATAACATGATGAAGCAATTACATTTAAGGGACCAGATGATGACTCTAATCTACACGTCCTTTTGCTCCACCGTCACATTTATAACCCGTATTTGGAGTCTGTCTGCAAGATGTTCGATTCTGGAGGCGTTCTCAGATTGCAAATGAAATCACACCCCACCCTCTCCAAAATTATAATAATTCGTCCATCCATTTTCTACCGCTTGTCCCGTTATCTTTTGAAAATGTACACTGTTTAAATATATATCTTGAAGTTGTCAACTTCATAAACATGATATAGATTCACCCAGTCACAACATCAGGTACACCTGCTCACTCTACAATGAAATTAGACTCTTCATTAAAAAAAGCAGTTTTTACCAACACTTATGTCACTGCATGTCACACATCAGCATTATTATGCACATTGCACAATTTGATGAAAATAAAACTTTAAAATACTGTGTATATATATATATATATATATATATATATATATATATATATATATATATATATATATATATATATATATATATATATATATATACACAGTATATGTATGTATGTATGTATGTATGTATGTATGTATGTATGTATATACACACACACACATATATATATATATATATATATATATATATATATATATATATATATATATATATAAAATAAAAAATATGTATATATATATATATATATATATATATATATATATATATATATATATATATATATATATGGATATTACGTATACATATATATTAGGGCTGTCAAAAATAACAACTTAACTCAAATGATTAATCACAAAAAATTATCACATTTACCATGTAAAAACGCAGATTAATCGCACAATTTATTTTGACCTTACATGCTCCATGCTCCTTTACCTTAACCGCAGATGGTTACCTGAAAGGCCCTGCTAGTTGCTATACGGTCAGTGATCAGGTCAATGCATATGTCAGTGTGCAGATGAGTGAGGAGACTCTGACTGGTGGGTTCGCTGGAAAATGTGCCCCCAAAATACAGTCGTCCCTCGCCACATCGCACTTCAAATATTTCAGTTTCTTTACATTGCAGATTTTTTAAAGCATTTTCTACAATCCTATGCCTTAAATTATGGTAAGCATTTTCAAGCATGAAATAACTAAATGAATTACACATATTATGCTACAGTAGTATTGGCCACTAAATGAGACCAAACCAATCAGAGTGCACTGTTCAGTATTGTGACCCGTCATTGGCTCAGCCTCAGGCAGATATACTATATTGGATTAGAAGAGTGTAAAGGTGACTAAAGGGTGGTATTTCATGTCTTGAAGGCTCTCATAATGTTGAAAAACATATTTAAAAAGTAGGTAAGAAGTTTGCATGCTTTAGCTATGAAAATATTAGATTTATAATTAATGATGTCTACTTCACAGAAGTTCGGAACTAATTAACAATAATAAACACAGGTCTTCTGTACGCCCAGGCGATACTTTAGATAATATTAATTCAAATTATGCAAGCGAGTAATAAATTGTGATTAACAATGTGGCGATCAATCCGCCACCGATCAGTATTTTAAATTTTCATGAACAAGTATGTGATCGCCGTTGATGAAACCGTGTTGCAGCATAAAGTAAGCAACTAATAAATGAACAAGTAGATTAATAAGTGTCTAGAGTGGATCATACAACAACAACTATTGGTGTGCCAGCATTGTCGCAGTTAGTACACAACACGTAAGAGGAGGGCAGATAGATCCATACATTGGTGGTGTCGATACCAACGATAACAGTATTAATATGTGACCGATACTAGAGGGATTACGTCAATATATTTAATTTCTCAAAATACTTTTTTGTTATTTTTTTTATGTTTATAAATTCAAAAAATATTTCCCTGAAGACAAAAGGACTTTGCGGGCCAAAACCAAATTATTTAAATTGTATTATGTGCTGTTGACTTTATTTTTCTCAACCAATTGTATGTAATAAAAGAAAATAAAGAAGTAGTTTAGATATTGTGTTGATATTATCAAACCACAAATAACACTTACCATAAATACATTTAAAAATGTACAGTTAAGTGGTATCGGTCAATCTTACTTATGGATGATCATATCAGAATAGGCAGCATAAAACCCTGATCAGAACACCTACCTGTGATTATTGACGATTAATTTAAATTCAAAAGTGTGATTACCGTATTTTTCGGACTATAAGTCGCAGTTTTTTTCATAGTTTGGCCGGGGGTGCGACTTATACTCAGGAGCGACTTATGTGTGAAATTATTAACACATTACCGTAAAATATCAAATAATATTATTTAGCTCATTCACGTAAGAGACTAGACGTATAAGATTTCATCGGATTTAGCGATTAGGAGTGACAGATTGTTTGGTAAACGTATAGCATGTTCTATATGTTATAGTTATTTGAATGACTCTTACCATAATATGTTACGTTAACATACCAGGCACGTTCTCAGTTGGTTATTTGTGCGTCATATAACGTACACTTATTTAGCCTGTTGTTCACAATTCTTTATTTATTTGAAATTGCCTTTCAATTGTCTATTCTTGGTGTTGGGTTTTATCAAATAAATGTCCCCAAAAAATGCGACTTATACTCCAGTGCGACTTATATATGTTTTTTTCCCTTCTTTATTATGCATTTTCGGCCAATGCGATTTATACTCCGGAGCGATTTATACTCCGAAAAATAAGGTAATCTGATCGGAAAAAAAACATTTGACAGCATTAATTCATATTTATTTACTGTTACAAGCGACCCTCCGAGGTCAGCCATAACTGCCATGTGGCCCTCAATAAAAACGATATTGACACCTCTGCATTTTAAAGGCGAACTGCACTTTTTTGGAATTTGCCTATCATTCACAATCATTATGAGACAACAACAAAATACAGCTAATGAGAGCTCCTATGTTGCCTTCAAAACCCTCCATCAACAATTTATATCCACGCTGTAAGTATATATATATAATGTAGTAACATACACATTCATAACATTATGTAATAAGTACAATATTTACCCTATTTTGGTCATTTTAAACATTACCGGAACTTCTTTCCAGGGCGCATGATTTCAGTGCCCACAGCAATGCACTTCCTACTTCCACATTATATTAGATCATGGCAGACTTGGTAATGGATGACTAAGGATATTTTTTTGGGACAAATGAGGATTCACAACCTTATAACTTTTAACCTGATTATACGGAGTATGAACTGCTGGTTATAGAAGTTTGGGGAGCACAAAGAAAGGGTGAATTGTTGGAGCAGACGGGGGTGAGAGAGCTAGGACCGGCATGCCTTGGCGGTGTAAATGGGGAGCTTGCCAAGCTGTGCCGACAGAAATGGAGTGCCTCTGCTGCTCTGAGTGGCACACAATGTTATTATCAATGGAAATGATTTTTGTATCTGACAAAGATGACGCCGCTCAAAGAAACTGCGAAACAAACTGTGCGCTTACAAACCCTACAGTGGTAAAACCTTTTTCCCACCTTCCCAAAATCAACTGAAAACCCAGCCAGCTTGACCAAAGAGACAACTTTCCATTGAGTAAGTCACGATAATATTGATCATGATATGCAGAACATCATGCTTGTTAGTACAACCATAAACTGTCACGCTAGCTGTGTACAAACACAACATGAAATGTGGGCTAATACTTTACATATACTGTAATATGATTGATATTTTTCAGTCAGTACAGATTGGTGTCCTATCGCTTTGTGTTATGCATTACAAACTGAAAAGCCATTCAGCTGCTGTTGCAAATGCTATCTTACAGCTAATCAATCTTACGGTGATGAGTTACTATGCTAGAAAAAGAGTTCCTCTGTGTTTGCTCTTACAATAACACTGTCACTACAGCTTAGTTATTATACAGGTTATGGCATGTAAATGTAGTATTGCTGGCGGTTTTTGAATGCATTTTTAGTCTGATTTAGAGGCAAAATGGCTTGCTCTCATTAAATGCACCGCCAGCCACCTAGAACCAGCCCATCCATCCATCCATCCATTTTCTACCGCTTATTCCCTTTGGGGTCGCGGGGGGCGCTGGAGCCTATCTCAGCTACAATCGGGCGGAAGGCGGGGTACACCCTGGACAAGTCGCCACCTCATCGCAGGGCCAACACAGATAGACAGACAACATTCACACCCACATCCACACACTAGGGCCAATTTAGTGTTGCCAATCAACTTATCCCCAGGTGCATGTCTTTGGAGGTGGGAGGAAGCCGGAGTACCCGGAGGGAACCCACGCAGTCACGGGGAGAACATGCAAACTCCACACAGAAAGATCCCGAGCCCGGGATTGAACCCAAGACTACTCAGGACCTTCGTATTGTGAGGCAGATGCACTAACCCCTCTGCCACCGTGAAGCCCCCTAGAACCAGCCGATTATTACAAATAAAAATGCAAAAAAAAACAAAAAAATATATGTGTTATTGTCCCTCATAAGGATGTTGAACAATAGACAAAAAAAATTGCAGTTCTCCTTTAGGCTATGATCTTAACTACCTTTCTAAGTTTTACTTTTTTGACTCTGAATTGTTTGTCTTATGCTCCTGTTTGTCTTATGCTCCTGTTTTAATCCTCTATTTACACTCCGGTTACAACGACATATAAATAAATAAATTATAAATGGGTTATACTTGTATAGCGCTTTTCTACCTTCAAGGTACTCAAAGCGCTTTGACAGTATTTCCACATTCACCCATTCACACACACATTCAAACACTGATGGCGGGAGCTGCCATGCAAGGCGCTAACCAGCAGCCATCAGGAGCAAGGAGTGAAGTGTCTTGCCCAAGGACACAACGGACGTGACTAGGATGGTAGAAGGTGGGGATTGAACCCCAGTAACCAGCAACCCTCCGATTGCTGGCATGGCCACTCGACCAACTTCGCCACGCCGTCCCCTAACATAACATGTGAATATTACTCATTATACCTGGTCTTAAGATTGGGTTCAGGAGGGGTGTAAACAATAAAAACAATACCCATCCATCCATCCATTTTCTACCGTTTGTCCCTTTCGGGGTCGTATCAGAAAGTGAAATACAATTTTGGCTATGCCCTGAGATTAAAGATTTCTAGAGTTCGATTTCCAGATGGTATTCTCATGTACTTAAAGTAAATCTGGATCCTGACCCTGAAACTGCTTTGCTTGGCATTTCTAACACTTCAGACAAGATGGGTAGAAATGCTAGCACATTGGTGGCCTATGGTATGGTCATAGCAAAGAGATGCATTTTGAGAGTGTGGAAATCTGACTCACTACCTAAGTTTGAAGCCTGGTTGAGGGAGCAAGTGGTAATCCTCCACATAGAAAAACTGAGATATTAGATTTCTGGTAACTTACATAAATTTCGTGATGTGTGGAGACCTATCTTGGAATACCTAAAACTGTAGTAAACCTCCCTAAGAAGTACCAGTCTTGGCATAATTGATGTGATTGATGAAAGTGGACATTCAACTGATATATGTAAGCCTCTTTATATGTATTTTGTTTTTACATGTTATAATCTGTGTAAAAAACTTCCATCCATCCATCTTCTACCGCTTGTCCCTTTTTTGGGGTCGCGAGGGGTGCTGTAGCCCAGTGTTTTTCAACCACTGTGCCGCGGCACACTAGTGTGCCATGAGATACAGTCTGGTGTACCGTGGGAGATTATCTAATTTCACCTATTTGGGTTAAAAATTATTTTTTGCAAACCAACAATTATAGTCTGCAAATGATGTGTTGTTGTTGAGTGTCGGTGCTGTCTAGAGCTCGGCAGAGTAACCGTGTAATACTCTTCCATATCAGTAGGTGACAGCCGGTAGCTAATTGCTTTGTAGATGTCGGAAACCGCGGGAGGCAGCATGCAGGTAAAAAGGTATCTAATGCTTAAAACTAAAATAAACAAAAGGTGAGTGCCCCTAAGAAAAGGCATTAAAGTTTAGGGATGGTTATGCAGAACAAAACTAAAACTGAACTGGCTACAAAGTAAACAAAAACAGAATGCTGGACGACAGCAAAGACTTACTGTGGAGCAAAGACGGCGTCCACAATGTACATCCGAACATGACATGACAATCAACAATGTCCCCACAAAGAAGGATAAAAACCACTGAAATATTCTTGATTGCTAAAACAAAGTAGATGCGGGAAATATCGCTCAAAGGAAGACATGAAACTGCTTCAGGAAAGTACCAAAAAAAGAGAAAAAGCCACCAAAATAGGAGCGCAAGACAAGAAGTAAAACCCTACACACAGGAAAACAGCAAAAAACTCAAAATAAGTCACGGTGTGATGTGACAGGTGGTGACAGTACACCTACTTTGAGACAAGAGCTATAGTGATGCATGCTTGGTTATGGTTTAAAGTCATATCCAACAATTGCGACAACGACTTTTTATTGTCAACTCGTTTTTTAATGATTTCTGCTGGTGGTGTGCCTCCGGATTTTTTCAACACAAAAAATGTGCCTTGGCTCAAAAAAGGTTGAAAAACACTGCTGTAGCCTATCCCAGCTGCATTCGAGCGGAAGGCAAGTCGCCACCTCATCACAGGGCCAACACAGATAGACAGACAACATTCACACACTAGGGCCAATTTAGTGTTGTCAATCAACCTATCCCCAGGTGCATGTTTTTGGCGGTGGGAGGAAGCCGGAGTACCCGAAGGGAACCCACGCAGTCACGGGGAGAACATGCAAACTCTGCACAGAAAGATCCCGAGCCTGGGATTGAACCCAGGACTACTCAGGACCTTCGTATTGTGAGGCACATGCACTAACAACCCCTGTTCCACCGTGCTGCCTTGTAAAAAAAACTTCTTAATTCATTATTTTTATTTTCATATTTTATGTATTTACTTTATTATATGTATATATGTTTGTATTAAGAAAACTGACAAAAAAAATACTTTGGAAGAAAAGAAAAAAAGAAAGTGAAATTCAGCAATAGATGATGAAATGAGATATAAACACAACGCTCCTACACAATCTGCTGACAAAGTGTAATCAATGTATGTGTGACTCCCACAGCAGTGACATAGGAGAGAAAGGCATGGACTGTACCTGAAGTGTTGGCCGGTCAGCCAGCGTTCAGGGCCGGCTGGTCCCAGGTCAGCCAGGTGAAGAGGAGGGGGTCCACAGACGAGGCGTTTAAATCCGACAATGTTGTGTTACATCGCAATCCCACCTGCTGTGCGATGGAGGAAATACTGTCGTCTTGTCCACAGTTGACGAAATCAAAAACAATTCAAGGTAATTTCGCCTGCCCCCTCCCTTTGCTGCATTAATATGCACAGTATATACCACAAGACACCGCTTCGCGCTTGTCGTCAAACACTCCAAAATAGCCCCAAAAGACCGTCAAATCCTTGACTCCTTGAGGGGGGAAATATTGGAATAGCGGATGGTTTATAAAAGGCAGTGAAGCAAAATGGCGACTTTATAACGAAGGAGGAGAGCAGGAAAAAAAAATCATGCGCTGGCTGGAGCCTACAATATATGTGCGCTCGAACGACGACACTTTTTAAGAGTCTAAGGGCGTTGGAAAATACAAAAAAAAAAAAAAAAAGAAACGCCGACAAACGGTTGCTTTTCGGCCACTCCTCGGCTCCTTACCTCGGTATTATTTGGCTTTTTAATATGTCGCTCCCCTCGGCCGCGAACACACACGCTTAGCTAGAGCAGTGACAACGATACTTGACAACTCTCGCCTTATTGCGGTTATTAATATCATTGCTTCCTGTGTCGACGAGGTGACTGGAGCTTCCAGCGGGGTAAACTTGCTGCCGTGACAGCGGCTCCTGCTTCCCGACGTAACGACGTTCTCTCCTGACGTGAAATCATTGCCAACTATTAGCTCACTTTGCCTCGCCATTAGCATCTAGCATGGCGACTCCTCCTAGTACAATATCCTTTTTTCAGGATTACATTTGGCATATTTTCATGTTGATTGTATCTAAAGGCTGTCATGTCACAGACTTCTTAACAAACCCCGGATTTAAACCAAAACATAGCGACATAACAGCATTTTATCCCCAAACTGTCGTTAAATATAATTATTTAGTAGTGGATGCTATAGTAGCTAAAACACATATATTTCTCATTTCAACTGTCCTATTGATTGATTATTATTGATTATACCTTCCTTATAAAGTCTGAAGTGCGAGACATTAAGGTCTTCCACTTCACTAATAACACAAAGCTTCTCTTCTTAGTCTTTGATTGGTGCCAGTCATCATGACCTAATATTTGTTAATAATGAATATTACCTGGAGCCATGACGTCATCTTTGTGTATAAACATTGTTTTAAAAGTCGCCGGTAGAGGGCAGGAGAGACTCATTTTTGTGTATCATTGTGTAACTTTTAGGGGATTCATTGCTTTATTGATCAATATAATATGCATACCAACAGTTGCATTGATGTGTGTGTGTATATATATATATATATATATATATATATATATATATATATACATATATATATATACATATATATATATATATATATATATATATATATATATACATATATATATATATATATATATATATATATATATATACATATATATATATATATACATATATATATATATATATATATATATATATATATATATATACATATACATATATGTATATATATATATATATATATATACATATATATATATATATATATGTATATATATATATATATATATATATATATATATATATATATATATATATATATATATATATATATATATGTGTATATATATATATATATATATATATGTATATATACATATATATGTCTTAATAAGGTTATCCAAAAAATAGTGCTCGATACCGTAGTAGAGCGCATATATATATATATATATATAATTATTTGTTTTCTATTTGTAGTGTGTGCAAAATAATATTCATTAATGACTATTTTTTTAAGCGACACATACACTTTGAATCTCCAGAATAAGTCACGTAGTTGGAATTAAATTGCATGATGCGTTTCAATAATATTTTTGGAGCATTGACCATCCACCGAGGGGCAGTGCTGTCTTGTGGTGTGTGGCATATGGTTTATGGTTGAAGTTTATTTCGATCGTGCGTACAATTATAACATGATATATGACAATTTCCAGTTTCTCTTTTTTCAACATGTTCGAAAAGGAGTAGGAAGAAGCAGAGCTTATTTAATACTACCTCTTTTCTTTTCATAGCAATTACTAACACATTCACTTCCCGTTTTCAATTTGTAGACAATTTACTCCATAAATAATACAATTCTAAAAAAAAACCTTCAAATGAATAAATAGTAAAGTAAGTTGTAAATTGCATAATGAGATAATCAAAATTATCTCATTTAAAAGAAGTTCAAAATGTTTATCATAACTCCTTGGATTTTGTAAAGACTTTTATTTTGAACAGCCTCCTAAACTGGATTATATTAGTGCTGTTTTGACTTCTTTGCTTAATCAATTCCAAAATTAAATTCCACATACGGATATGCTAAAGGTTGTAAAGTGTTGTATGTGCATATACATATTTTATATTAGATTTTCCTCTCAGGTTACGTTTCTCCTCTTTTAATGAACATTTTTGTTGTATGTTCTTGTGTAGCATGTTATAGTTGGCTTTGTACGTAATTTTAGCTGTTTACAAAAGCACAAAAACATTGAACTTCAATATTTTTGATTCACTAAATAAAGGGGTTGATCGTTCCCGATATCCAACATTATGTATTATTCTAACTGACCTCTTTTGTAAGACCGTTAGTGAATGAAACATACTTTTGTACCGTATTTTCTGGACCATAGGGTGCACCGGATTATAAGGCACACTGCTGATGAATGGTCTATTTTTGATCTTTTTTCATATATTAGGAGCACCGGATTACTGGGCGCATTAAAAGGAGTCATATTATTATTTTTTTCTATATTCAAAACACTTTCTTTTGGTCTACATAATGTCATGATCCGTGGTCTGGATCATGTTTTGTGTTTTCTGTTTGTTTGGGACTCCCTTAGTTCCTGTTTGTGCACCTTTTGAGTTTAGTCACCATGGTTACTTATGATTTTCACCTGCCTCTGTTGTTCGGGACACTCACCTGTTTGTAATCAAGAGACACTATTTAAGCCTGCCTTTGCTGGTCACTCATCCTGGCTTCTTTGTTTGCTTCATGCTCTCGTCACGTAAGTTTTGCTTGTCTCCTGGCCTATGCTAAGTTTTGAGTGCGATTGGCACATGTTTTTTTTTAAAACTTGTTTTCTGTTCTTGGTGGTGCTTTGATATGTTTGAGAATTAAATCATGTTCATACCTGCAAGTCCTGTCCGGAGTGTTCTGTTTGCATCCCGGGGGAACGAACCGCGCAGCATGCTGCGTAAACCCATCCGTGACACATAACATGTAATAGTGGTTCTTTGGTCAAAATGGTGCATAGATGATGTTTTACAGATCATCTTCAAGTCGCTTTCTGACAGTCGCTCCAGGATGCGCCGTTTTGTGGGCGGTCTTATTTACGTGGCTCACCTTCGGCAGCGTCTTCTGCCCGTCATCTTTGTTGTAGCGGTGTAGCGTGCAAGGACGGGGGTGGAAGAAGTGTCAAAAGATGGAGCTAACTGTTTTAATGACATTCAGACTTTACTTAAATCAATAACGGAGCAGCATCTCCTCATCCGGAAACAACCACACCGGAAATGAGTCCCGTGAAAAACCGTCCGACCGACACTCTCTAATAACTAAAGTTCCTTGGGTGAATAATGTGAACTCACTACACCGGTATGTTTTGGCACTTTAATAAAGGCCTTAGTGGCCACATGTGTGGACAGCACCTTTTAGCTCTTATTTCCAAAATTGTGTACACTACTGAATTGGGGTCTTATGCCGACATATGGACACTTATACTGCTATCTGGTGATGTCAGAAGAGTATAACATACAATGAAATTTGGGGGAAAAAAGTGTAAAAATAAAAATTAGCATGTCACTACACATGAAGTACACATTTGTGTACTTATGGACTAAGTACATCATATACAAAGATGATTTTTAGTTTTTATTCTAACTAGGGTCCAATAAGCCCAAATCGCAAAGAGAAATAAAAAAACATGTAAACAAACAGCTTGGGCCCTAAGAGGATAATGGCGAGTTTACTGACAGATATAAGTAAGAACTTTACACTACTTTGTATGTCACATAAGAAGATAGAGGAAAAATAAGAATCTTATTGACTCGCGGACACGAGCCATTTTTCAGGGTTTGTGCAGATCCCATACAGATCAGCAGGTACCAGAAGGTAAGAAAAGTTGCTTTTGCATAATATTGCGAAACAAAACACCAGATAACATGTCTTACCTTATACACACACCATAATAATGCTCATATGTTTAATGCGCCGACAATTATTTTTCACGGTAAAGTTGAGACGTATCAAAACTGACGTTGACCTGGAAATGTGCTTGGGCTGTAGTATGCAGGCTGTGGATACTTGCGCTCCACACAGAGATGGTGCTGGCTGACAGTTCACATAAACAAGTGCTAACTTTTACTCCTCAGACTGATTGATGTGCCGATCAAAGACATGTGAACAATTAATCCCCCCACGATCCCGAGAGGGACAATTGTAGTAAAAATGGATGGAACTGTAATCTGACTCATGTGAGCAGGCTACTGTACAAACACATTTTGTTATAATTTACAAAAAATATTTTACGTTGGGGTAATCAGTCACCCACCTCTTATGTTTGACATATCATTGTAGCGACTATATCTTTTCAAACAGGGCGCAGCACTAATTTACCCCAGTAAGTGTTGGCCACGCATCAGAATCAGGTGTCCTAATCACTTGGCCTGGCCACAGGTGTATAAAATCAAGCACTTAGGCATGGAGACTGTTTCTACAAACATTTGTGAAAGAATGGGCCGCTCTCAGGAGCTCAGTGATTTTTAGCGTGGAACTGTCATAGGATGCCACTTGTGCAACAAATCCAGTCGTGCAATTTCCTAAATATTCCAAAGTCAACTATCGGCTTTATTATAAGAAAATGGAAGAGTTTGGGAACAACAGCAACTCAGCCACATAAACTGACAGAGAGGGGTCAGCGGAGGAATTATGGTGTGGGGTTGTTTTTCAGGAGTTGGGCTTGGCTCCTTAGTTCCAGTGAAATGAACTTTGAATGCACCAGGATACCAAAATATTTTGGACAATTCCATGCTCCCAACCTTGTGGGAACAGTTTGGGCCCCTTCCTCTTCCAAAATGAAAGCAAGGTCCATAAAGACATGGATGACAGTCTGGTGTAGATGAACTTGACTGGCCTGCACAGAGTCCGGACCTGAACCCGATAGAACACCTTTGGGATGAATTAGAATGGAGACTGAGAGCCAGGCCTTCTCTGTGACCTCACCAATGCGCTTTTGGAAGAATGGTGGAAAATTCCTATAAACACACTCCGCAACCTTGTGGACAGCCTTCCTAGAAGAGTTGAAGCTGTAATAGCTGCAAAAGGTGGACCGACATCATATTGGCAGGCAGGAGACTACGGTCCATCCAGACCCACACCTCCCGCCACCTGAACAGTTTTTTCCCCTCGGCCATCAGGCACATGAACAGTAACTCCTAACAGTAGCTCCCTAGAATTCCTTCTAAGTCTATAACAAGATCTGATAGCTCAGTTACAGCTCTTGTTATTACCAAATCTGTGTTATATGTGTTTTATGTTGCACGATTGCACCAAGAAAAATTCCTAGTTTGTGAACCCGTTCTCAAACAATGGCAATAAAACGATTCTGATTCTGATATTGAACCCTATGGGTTAGGAATGGGATGGCACTTCAAGTTCATATGTGAGTCAAGGCAGGTGGCCAAATACTTTTGGCAATATAGTGTATGTCGTTTTCTTCACTCGAAACACGAGAAAGAAGCACCTCCTACTGACTTGTGATTGGTCAGACAGTGTCGAGCTCAAGCACAGGACTATTTTCAATATGATTTGAATATGCATAAGGGGGCGTGGTCCGGGCTTGTAGATTACGATGTAAGAAATAATAGTGCTTGGATTTGTGCGTGCAAACACTTAATTAAATACATCTGAATTCTTCAATTTGTACGGCATTTTCCGGATTCGGTCGTACGGCCATATTTAGTAGGAACGTTACGCAACTGTTGTTACATGAGGGCCCTGCTCTCTGCTTCCGTTTACACAGTACTAGTCCTAGTAATACATCGGTAGAGGACATGCCAGTTAATGTTTAAGCCTTCCAGTGGAATAAGTCTGCATGTATTTTTAATTCTCACAAGCTTTGAAGTTGCATGAAGAAGACCAACAGTAGATGCACGGGGGACAAACACCTTCCTTCCGCTGAGTAAGACCAACAAGGAGTTTCTTATTTAAAATTCAGCGTTACCTTAGGGCTAAGATCCAGCTCAAGAAGATAAGAATTAACAGGCTTTAATTAGGAGACTTGGTTGTGTTATGTACGTGAACAAGTGAGGAGAATATTGCAGAACGGCCTAATTATTGCTTCTCTAAATGTCAGAAATCATTTGTTAGATATTCCGCTATTGAGTTTGTTTGAAAGTATGTGAACCAATAAAGGGAACCGAAGGGGCGACATTTGAACAGCATTTTGTCTTCAACAACAGGAGGTTCAACTTTGAACTGCAATAGTTTATTGTAGAAAAGTCCACTGTCATATCTGTGAGGCAGACATACATCGTTTTACTTTCCCTACAGACAATGATGTACACTCCACAGCATATGCACAGATAGTCAGATCATTCAAAAATAATACTGTAGGCATTCTCCCTTTCAACAGTCAATCACTTACTGTGCTCACAGGCCTTGGGCATCTGGCTTCCAAAGACCAGATGCAGTGAAGGTGTCTGATGGGTGATGATTATCTACTGACGTATGCAAATATAAAATTATTATCCTACACGGATGTTTGCCTCTACAAAAACTGACGTCCAAGGTGCTCACTTGAGGCAGAATCTTATGTGTGGGAAACTGCCACAGTTTTACATGATTTTGAAGCATCTAAAATCACAGTGTCACAGCGAGGGGAGAGGGTGGGAACAATACAACATTCTTTTTCTTTGTGTTTGTCACCATGACTTTACAGTCACACTCCGCTAAATGCTGCTTCTATAATAGGCAAAGCATTCCCCTCAGCACACATATTACAAACAACTCATTTCAATATGTCACACTTATCCGTAACAGCTATTCGTCTTTGTGTAATTTATATTTATATTATTGCTTCATCAAGCGTAGACAATGAGATTACCACATTACACTTGCGTGTCCTTGGGATTTGTCCCACTGAAACACTAAGCTCCTGTGAGTATCCTATTTTACAACCCTTACAATGTATATACTGTATTTCTATACGGTATAAAGTCTAGTTCAATCACAGTACAAAAAGTGTGATAGTAATATTTACCATTACTCATCCACCAGTGTTATCATTTCAAAGCTGAAATCCTGAGAGGAAAATGCACTGTAGGTTGTGTGATGGATTAGTTTACAGTAGAAGGACATTAGTACAGTGTACTCAAAACCACAGGGAATGCCCTCTAAGCAGCATTCATTTTACAGCTTAGATGGAATTAATTCATCAATTTCGCTTGACAAATGGTGTAACTATGTCATTGTATAAGTGAAACCATGTTCTCAGCATCAATTGCCTGAAAAGTGACAGGTAACTTCAACATTATGTACACCCGTACAATGAGAAAAAAATGCATTAAAAAAGATCAGTTTTGACGAAGATGGTCACAGGAAAGCTGCTGTATGTCACTTGGTCAAAATTTAAACAAAAACGATTAACCAAAAAAAAAACAAAAAAAACCCGTCACAAACGGCTAGCATATGTTTAACTTTAGTAGTTTAAAGGGGACCTATGATGAATTTAATCATTTCTGACTTGTAAATGTTACAATGTTGGATACTTGTGTTAAACAATGCCAAAGCATTAAATCATTAGGGTCATGCATTTGGGTGTTAAAGGGGAACATTATCACAATTTCAGAATGGTTAAAACCATTAAAAATCAGTTCCCAGTGGCTTATTATATTTTTCGAAGTTTTTTTCAAAATTTTATCCATCACGCAATATCCCTAAAAAAAGCTTCAAAGTGCCTGATTTTAACCATCGTTATAAACACCTGTCCATTTTCCTGTGACGTCACATAGTGAAGCCAACACAAACAAACATGGCGGAAAGAACAGCAAGCTATAGCGACATTAGCTCGGATTCAGACTCGGATTTCAGCGGCTTAAGCGATTCAACAGATTACGAATGTATTGAAACGGATGGTTGTAGTGCGGAGGCAGGTAGCGAAAACGAAATTGAAGAAGAAACTGAAGCTATTGAGCCATATCGGTTTGAACCGTATGCAAGCGAAACCGACAAAAACGACACGACAGCCAGCGACACGGGAGAAAGCGAGGACGAATTCGGCGATCGCCTTCTAACCAACGATTGGTATGTGTTTGTTTGGCATTAAAGGAAACTAACAACTATGAACTAGGTTTACAGCATATGAAATACATTTGGCAACAACATGCACTTTGAGAGGGCAGACAGCCCAATTTTCATCAATTAATATATTCTGTAGACATACCCTCATCCACGCTCTTTTCCTGAAAGCTGATCTGTCCAGTTTTGGAGTTGATGTCAGCAGGCCAGGGAAGCTAGGGTCGATAGGGGGTTTAGCTCGCTCGTCTGCGGGAACAAACTGCCGCCATTGCTTGCCGTGCTAGCGAGGTCCTTTGTCCCTGAATTGCTCACACACTCCGGCAGATTCAATGGGGGTCTGGCGGCAGATTTCTTTGACTTTATCGTTGGAAATGCATCTGCTTTGAGTGTCGCAGGATATCCACACATTCTTGCCATCTCTGTCGTAGCATAGCTTTCGTCGGTAAAGTGTGCGGAACAAACGTCCAATTTCTTGCCACTTTCGCATCTTTGGGCCACTGGTGCAACTTGAATCCGTCCCTGTTCGTGTTGTTACACCCTCCGACAACACACCGACGAGGCATGATGTCTCCAAGGTACGGAAAACAGTCGAAAAAAACGGAAAATAACAGAGCTAATTTGACTCAGTGTTTGAGAAAATGGCGGATTGCTTCCCGATGTGACGCCACGTTGTGACGTCATCGCTCCAAGAGCGAATATTAGAAAGGCGTTTAATTCGCCAAAATTCACCCATTTAGAGTTCGGAAATCGGTTAAAAAAATATATGGTCTTTTTTCTGCAACATCAAGGTATATATTGACGCTTACATATGTCTGGTGATAATGTTCCCCTTTAACGAGCACGCAGTTTGGTTGCCCCTGCCCGCAGTATTTTGTGACGTCACAGTGAGGTGGACGTACTTATTTAGACATTAAGTATATGCTCTTGGCCAGAGAAGAGGTGCTCCCCTCTCTGCGTCAGTCAATGAGGAAACACAAAATCTGTCACCTAATTGTGGCTTGTGCAGAATGCTGTACGTGTCACATAAATGTTGCTAGAAGCAGCTGTTTTTAATGCAGATAATGTTGTGACCGGGTGAATCTATATAATGTTTATGAAGTTTATTATTGTCGATCTTGTCTAAAAAAAAAATGGCCATGACAACTTCAAGATATATATTCAAACAAGGTACATTTTCCAAAAAAATAAATTAGGTGTGGTTCATTTGCAATCTGGGAACGCCTCCACAAACAAACATCTTGCAGAGAGGCTCACAAACAGGTTATAAAAGTGACTGTGGAGCCAAACTTATGCAAAAGTTACATATCCAATACATAATTTCTAGACCAGGGGTTCTTAACCTTTTGGACCTTGGGACCCAACTTTTCCACTACAGAGTGGCCTGGTGACCACTCAAATATTATTGAGGAATTAGTAATCTTACTTTTGATTTTAATCATATTTAATAATTATATCTAACCTACTTCTAGTTTACAACCTTGTCAACTGATATTAAACCATGACTGATTAGAGGAATAAGGACTAACCACATATAATGCATAAAAAGTGACTCATAAATATCTGACAACAACACTTTTTACATACAATTATGTTGTGCACGAAAATTGATAATTCATATTTTTTTCAACTGTCAATAACATTAAAGTGCAAATGAAAATACAACTTCACCACTTTAGTCCATATTTTCTTGCGCTTAAGAAGCTTCTCTATAAAGCTCCACACTTGTTTGAGATTGTCAATACTGCCACAAGTGGTGGAAAAGTGTATAACAACTGAGTACTGCTGCGGTCCGTACAGATCACAGCTGGGGGAAAATATCTTTTTTGATGGCCCTCTAGGGGGCGCTCGCATCCAAACAATGGGCCCCAGCCATATGGTTAAGAAACCCCTAATCCAGTGGTTCTTAACCTGGGTTCGATCGAACCCAAGGGGTTCGGTAGTTGGCCTCAGACTTATCGCGTAAATAAAAACTTCTCCCTATCAGCGTATTATGGATACCCCCAAACAATGGTCCCTCTAATTTTCCATCTGCTTTGCAGGTTGTTTGATTGATCGATTGAAACTTTTACTAGCAGATTGCAAAAGAAGAGAATACATTATATGAAACAGTACAGTTTACACAGTACAGTACATATTCCGTTCAATTGACCACTAAATGGTAACACCCCAATAAGTTTTTCAACTTGTTTAAGTCGGGGTCCACGTTAATCAATTCATGGTAATGTTTGTAAGGTGTGTAATATGTTGTGAGTTTATGCACTGTGTTGGTTTTGTTCTTTGAACAAGGTGATGTTCATGCACGGTTCATTTTGTGCACCAGTAGAAAAACATGACTTTTTCTTGAATTTGAAAAAATAAAAACATTTTATTTTTCACTAAAGAAGGGTTCGGTGAATGCGCATATGAAACTGGTGGGGCTCGGTACCTCCAACAAGGTTAAGAACCACTGCCCTAATCTATAATACAAGGAAGGGTTTTAAAACTAGATTAAAATAATCATTGGCCCCTTTAAGAAGACAGGTTTAACAAATAAATGTCTATATTTGTCATAATTAGAAGTTACAATTTGTAAAAAAAAATCGCTGTTTGGTCTTACGCAAACGCGCGCACATACAAGGAGGATACTTTGGAGAACGAAATTATTTCAAACGTGAGTAAAATCATAGACTTTCCCAAACTCTGCTTTTGTACCATACGGTTTTGCTTTGTCCTTTTAGTGTGGTGTAGCTGACATGGTGGAATCAGGGAGAATGCGGGATAAAACGCTAGCAGATCGTTAGAACGTTTGTTCTCTAGGCTGCCACTTATTAGTGACACAGCAGCTTTAACAGTGTTCATTACTATTGTGTACTGAATCATACTGGCCTCTCAGTGGAGGTAAACACCATGAACATATTGATCAATCAATGTGGAGCAATATGATCCTTGTAAATAGAGGAAGTGGTTGGCCATTATTTCCACAAAGCATGAGGAGCCCACATTTAAGTCCACTAAGAATAGAGTTGCTGAAAGTAGGCATAAACCAGTTTTAGTTAGCTACAACATCATGCTCCCACCTTCTCACTATGCTACAGTTGGTACGCAGGTCTTCAGGCCTGCTAAACCGATGCTGAATGACAATCCACCAGACTGGTTGGCACGGCGTCTCTCGGCTTGTCCGCTTGATTCTCCGCTCACCAATCTCAAGACAGAAGCTCTTCCAAGGCTCGTGGAGTGTGTTTTTTTTTTTTTTGTGTGGCAGGGGACGGGGGCAAAGGCTGCCAAGTGGACCAAGGGATGAACTAAGAAAAGTTTCCAAAGGAGGCTGCAGGGAAGGGGACAGAAAGAGAGGGAAGGACATGATTAGGGTTCATCTGGAATCAAAAAAGCTCCTTGTTAAAATCCACCGTGAATAATGATGGCAGTATATACACTATCTTGCCAAAAGTATTTGGCCACCTGCCTTGACTCACATATGAACTTGAAGTGCCATCCCATTCCTAACCCATAGGGTTCAATATGATGTTGGTCCACCTTTTGCAGCTATTACAGCTTCAACTCTTCTGGGAAGGCTGTCCACAAGGTTGCGGAGTGTGTTTATAGGAATTTTCCATCATTCTTCAAAAGCGTATTGTTGAGGTCACACACTGGCTCTCAGTCTCCATTCCAATTCATCCCAAAGGTGTTCTATCGGGTTCAGGTCAGGACTCTGAGCAGGCCAGTCAAGTGCATCCACACCAGACTCTGTCATCTATGTCTTTATGGACCTTGCTTTGTGCACTGGTGCACAGTCATGTTGGAAGAGGAAGGGGCCCGCTCCAGGAGTTGGGCTTGGCCCCTAAGTTCCAGTGAAAGGAACTTTGAATGATCCAGGATAACAAAAATTGTTGGACAATTCCATGCTCCCAACCTTGTGGGAACAGTTTGGAGCGGGCCCCTTTCTCTTCCAACATGACTGTGCACCAGTGCACAAAGCAAGGTCCATAAAGACATGGATGACAGAGTCTGGTGTGGATGAGCTTGACTGGCCTGCACAGAGTCCTGACCTGAACACGATAGGACACCTTTGGGATGAATTACAACGGAGACTGGGAGCCAGGCCCTCTCGACCAACATCAGTTTGTGACCTCACCAATGCGCTTTTGGAAGACCGGTGGAAAATTCTTATAAACACACTCCGCAACCTTGTGGACAGCCTTTCCAGAAGAGTTGAAGCTGTAATAGCTGCAAAAGGTGGACCGACATCATATTGAACCCTATGGGTTAGGAATGAGATGGCACTTCAAGTTCATATGTGAGTCAAGGCAGGTGGCCAAATACTTTTGGCAATATAGTGTATCTCACTTTGTAAGTACTATTAGAATGGAGCATTGTGAAAGTCTAATAAAAGCCAATTATCCAGCAAGTCATACATTTAATTTCAGGTCTTGTAATTTACTTTAACAACATGACATCATTCAAACACAAAAAAATGTGTTTGAACAACATTTAAGCTTTTTTCTTCTTTACTGTACTATGTTCTGCAATAGGACCAATGACAGATACGTGCTGGGTAAACAGCAGGGGCCTCATGTATTAAGTGTGTGTACGCACAAAAATCTGCCATGCGCCAAAGTTGAGATGTATCAAGAGTGAACTCAACGTGCGGTGCTTTAGGGCAACTTCATGGCTGGCGTACGCACATTTCTACATGCTGTGGATACTTTGACAACACACAGAGGTGGTCGTACAGGCTTTGTACAACAATGTAAAAAGTCGAGGCAAGGACACAAAATTCTCTTTTCGCCAATGTGTTTCATGCTTCATATTTTGAAGATGTTTATTAATTTATCCAGGCAATCATTGTTGCCACCTATTGCTGTCACATTGTGTTCCTGTGACTCCAGCATCAGCTTGGCCAGTCACACAGACAAGGGCAGCAGCCGGTGGTTTGTGGCAAATAATGGCACTGGATACAGTGGAGGAATGGCTCGTGTATTGAGCAAGCACTCGTGTATTGTAATAATAAATTGAGTAATTGTGTAAAACAAGAGTCTAGGTCTTTCGTATCCTTTGTGGTATACTGGCATGTTTAAAATTAAAAGATTTCAAACCAAATGCTACATAATTTACACATGAAACTCAAATCTGTCTGTGAGCATGCGACACAATTTGTTGTAAATTACACAAATTATAATTATCTTGGGGAAAATCAGAGTCACGCAGATGTGCTCCCACCTGTTCTAAAGTCTTCCGTATCAATGGAGCGACTATCTTTTCGAACAAGGTGAGCACTACTTTATCTCCGGTCCCCTCGCCTGTTTTAGCCACATCCTTCTTCTTCTTCACCTTCTTCCTGATGTAGTACCACTTATTTTGTATTAGTTCCTGTGTGTAGTTCTCTGACTCCACATTGACATTTTTGCACACTTTATCCCACTCAACCCTCATTTGTTGAGTTCCGTGCCAAGAAGTATATTTTGGCATCAACTCCTTGACGGTGAATTCCTTTATTTTTACCGTCTTGCTCATTGTCTTTGTGTTTTCTGACTGTGCAGAGTGTGGGATCTCAGTTGCATGGCTAATAGAAATATGATTTGTGTATTAAAATGAAGAGTGGCCAGCCACGCCAGCATGTGTGCTCAATTCCACGTTGACTGGGATGTACACAAGAAGTGTGCTTGATTAAACGGTGCACACACTATAATACATCTGAATTTTTTTGTGCAAACTACATTTTCTAGATTTGAGCATACACCATTTGTTTGTAAATTTCCCATTAAAAATGTAAATAGTGTACGTTAAAATCCAGAAAACTACGTACGCAAGTAAAAATGCAAGTGTGCGCATGCACAAATGTAAGCACATTTCTTTTTTACATTGCAATCAACATGACATTTAGCGCAGACGTGTGCGTGGCTTGGCATGCCCAGACCCCATGGCCTTGATAAACACACAGATCATATTAAAAGTAGCCATGTGGCTGAGAGTTGCACACTCTGACCAATCAGGACTCAGTAGGAGGTGCTTGTTTCTCCTGTTTTCAGCTAACTACAGAGGCCTGACATTTAAAGCCAGCAGCCATTGCTGTGTCTCAGAGAACTGAACAAATGATGATATTAAAAAGAAATGATGGAGTCAGGAAGGTAAAGAAGAAGATAGATATAACCACAATATAAATATTTTGTGTAGTTTACAACATAATGTTCTCACTAGTTTATGTAGGTTAGAGTTCCATGTTAAAATTATGTAATACGGATAGGTATTAAAGAGTTGGACAATATCGGAATATCGGATATCGGCAAAAAGCCATTATTGGACATCCCTAGCTCCGATACATCCCCAAAGGTGGTGCTTTGGTCAAAATTTTGCATAGATCTTCTTTTACAGACCACATTTTCAAGCCGCTTTCTGACTGTCTCTTCAAAATGAGTCATTTTTTGGGTGGTCTTTTTTACGTGCCATGATGTAAGTTAGAACTATATGATACTTTTTATTAGAAATGGCAACAGCGGAGGATTTTAAACATGCATTTACGAGCCAGTCTCCCCCACAACAAGTGGATAGAGAAAACTAGGAATATCATTGACTACAGCTTTGGACTTCAACTGAATAAAAATGTCGGCCATAGCTCTTTGGATAAACGGCTATCGTATATTGAGATATCCGCTTACATAACTAAGGCAAAATACGTCACTTGAGTCTTAAATTGCAAACGGCACATTTGAAAAGAGGCAAACGTGTTATATTAATACCTGCGCCATGCTTCCATGGCTTGGATTCAAATTTTGAGGAGTTATGGGGATCCCAAATACACAAAAAGTTGGTTTTGCATAATATGACGCCTTTAATCCAAAGTATTGGGTTCATAGCCCTTATAAATCTATATGTGTATTATTGTCACATTTATCTAATTTATGTCATAACGACGTGGACTATGGGGTGTTTGTTTTCCCGAGATGCAAGTAAAGTTGGAGTGGACATGGCGTGAAGATAAATCCATTATTTTATTTTAACACTAACAAACTACAAAAGGGGTACAAACAAAAGGCGCGCGCACAAGGCGGAAATGCAAACTTGACTATGAAAACAAAATTAGCACAAAGGACAAAAACTATGAACATGAAACAAAACTACACTTACTGTGACGTGAAAAAACAAAACTTATGTGGCATGGCATGAAGCATAGACTATCGAATAAACAGGGCATGGTAATGACAATGTCGCCAGGCTGACTTCCAGGCAACTATCGGCTTAAATAATACAGACATGATTGACAACAGGTGCGCGAGTGCAAAACGTGAAACAGGTGAAACTAATGGTCGTCATGGTGACAAGACAAACAAGAGTGCACAAAGAGTCCAAAACCAAACCGAACATAACCAAAACAAAACATGATCACACAGACATGAAAATGTATCTACTACAAATTTGAACTACTACTGTGTTACAAACACTAATCTGGTCTCTCTTTATGTAACACTGCACATCAAAAATGTATATGGAATTCCAGTAGACTGATAAAGTAATAGAAAAATGTCAGTTCTGCAAAACAAGTGGACAGAAAAGTTTACTAAACTAAACTAGTTTATTATAATAATATAATAGTGAAATGATAAAAGTGAATTGAGATTTGTTCAAAATGCTAATATTGTGTTAAATGTGAAAAAATATTTAAAATTTGAGTAACATCTACTGTATCTGTTAGACACATTGTACTCCTACCTCTTGCACTTGAGGACGCCCCACATGGCGCTCAGTTGTGTTCAGGTCTGGAGGAGGCACCTTAGGGTAATTATCATGTTGGAAAAGTTCCATGCGGCCTAGATATACACGTAGTGGGGGTCATGCTCATATATGCTAGAGGGCGCAGCGAACACTGATGTTCACGGCCCCGGAGACGGCGAGGTATGGGGACGCTGTAAAGCTTGGGCTGTCATCCCAGACACCCTAAGAGAGCCTGGCACCGATCCACGTGCCACCTTCGTCACAATCCTTTCCAAGCCGACGCGGAGCCGGTCGCAGCGCATCACCGCGGAGGAACACAGTGCATGTTGAAATGTATTTTTCCCTTAGTGAACCATTGCTCCCTAGTCGGCAGTCCCAAACCAAGAGGCTATCACCACCACGCTGGACTATTGGCAAGAAACTATCTTGTTACTCACTTGTTTTGCATCTATGTAGACAATAATTGATTGATTGATTGAAACTTTTATCAGTAGAATGCACAGTACAGTACATATTCCGTACAATTGACCACTAAATGGTAACACCCCAATACGTTTTTCAACTTGTTTAAGTCGGGTTCCCTTAGTGAACCATTGCTCCCTAGTCGGCAGTCCCAAACCAAGAGGCTATCACCACCACGCTGGACTATTGGCAAGAAACTATCTTGTTACTCACTTGTTTTGCATCTATGTAGACAATAATTGATTGATTGATTGAAACTTTTATCAGTAGAATGCACAGTACAGTACATATTCCGTACAATTGACCACTAAATGGTAACACCCCAATACGTTTTTCAACTTGTTTAAGTCGGGGTCCACGTTAATCAATTCATGGTAGCTTAATGGCTGTGTGTTGAGTCATTTTCAGTGGACAGTAAATCTTTACTGCTATACAAGCTATACACTGACTACTTCAAAGTATATCTACACTGTAAAAAAAATCATTCGAAAGTCACAGCAAATTACTGGCTAATAACTGCATTTCTTTCACAGTAACATTTGCAGTAATGTACTGTGAACTATCTTTACAGCAATTTACTGTAACTGCAGAGCTGTGAGTTTTTACATTTAATTGCAATAAAGCTACAACAAATTGTGTAACTTCACAGGTGTAATTATATTGTTGATTACAATACATTTAAAATTATATGCTGTAACTTCACAATTGCAGTTTTATTAATTGCTCTCTCGTTCTAACAGCATACCGCCACCTACTGTACAAGAGTGTGCAATGTAGTCTATGGAAACCCTTAAGACACAAATCAGTTTGAATTTATATTAATTTGTGATATTATAGAGGATTATGATGACAGTATTTTACTTTGAAATTGCTGTGAAATATAAGGGTATTGTAATTTTAACAGTCATTTGTTATAATGTTACAATAGATTTTAATTACAGTATTTTACTGTGAAAAAATACTGTTAAATGTGAAATCATGGTATTTTTTTTACAGCATTAAGTTCCATTTCTCTATTAGTGTCCCTTCAGAAGGTATACCTAGCTGGAGAAAGAAAGCAAAGCAAAATAACAAAAAGGCACACTCAAAGAGGAGTGAGGGAAAATAACTAAGGATGCACTCATAAGGTGTGGAGAAACCGAAATTGCACACAAAAGATGTGGAGAGGTAACAATTAACACTACACAGGAGCCACAGGAAACAAAAAGCGTGGGTGGAGCCAAAGCAGAGGAGATGAACACAACTGGAAGGGTGAATCATCAAGAATGTACTGGCGCTACGTAAACGGACAAGAGAGCTTAAGTAGTCAGGAGGAAATGAATATCAGGTGTGCACGCAGGTGTATTGTTG
Source organism: Nerophis lumbriciformis (assembly GCF_033978685.3). Taxonomy (NCBI): domain Eukaryota; kingdom Metazoa; phylum Chordata; class Actinopteri; order Syngnathiformes; family Syngnathidae; genus Nerophis; species Nerophis lumbriciformis. The sequence goes on along the minus strand of NC_084548.2, from coordinate 38,418,883 downwards.
CATTTGAACAACTGTATTGTTGATAATAGAGGTAAATTATTGGTATTGTTCATTATCAATAGCGCCATTTCTATTGATATTTGTATTGCTCCATTTGTAGTGTAATAATGCTCATTGTCATTTCTGTATTATTTTTTATTTTCGCTAACTGCTTATTTGCTATCACTTTTACCATCATATTTGTACATGTCGTATTTGCTGATGTTGCTCTATTGTTGTTGTTGTTGTGTTTGCTGTTGTTGTTTTTGTCTCTCTGTCTAATCCCCCTCTTGTCCCCACATTTTCCCCCTCTGTCTTCTTTTTCTCTCTCTTTCTATCCCCTCCTGCTCCGGCCCGGCTGCACCAAATGATAATATAAATACATTTAATAAAGTCAAATACAAATAAGGCAACAAGAGAAGTATCCTACACTTCTCTTTTGTAAAGTCAATCTGAACAGCCGATATGGGCATCTACATCAACTGTATGATTTGCCTGAGAAGCTGGACAGAACAAAAAAAATAAAAAAATAATAATAATAATAATGTACTGGTGCAACGTAAACGGACAAGAGAGCTTAAGTAGTCAGAAGGAAATGAATATCAGGTGTGCGTGCAGGTGGCTTCGTCCCGTGCCCCATAAACCTGGCACTGCAACAAAAAGAAGACAGGTGGCAGCAAGTTGCCAGATGACAATACTATAATAAAAATGGGGATTGTACTCACTTTCATCACAATATTTTTTTTGGACATAATTAGGTCATTTTTATTTAAATGTTGGCTCGATTTTTTTATTTTTTTTTATTAACACTATCATTTGATTTAGGGCAGGGGTCGGGAACCTTTTTGGCTGAGAGAGCCATGAAAGCCAAATATTTTAAAATTTATTTCCGTGAGAGCCATATAATATTTTTTTTAACACTGAATACAACTAAATGCGTACATTTTTAAGTAAGACCAACATTTTTAGAGTATAATAAGTCTCTCATTCTTTTTAATAACATTGTTATTCTGAAGCTAACCAATAATAAATAAAATACTTCTTACCATTAATGCAACTTATTGAACAGGTGGATTAAAATGCATGAGAATGTTTTATATTTTGAACGTTATTTTTAACACTGTGATTACCAGCGGAATTATTCAGTACTTATCCTGTTAAGTAATGTCAGCTAAGATTTATCTGAGAGCCAGATGCAGTCATCAAAAGAGTCACATCTGGCTCTAGAGCCATAGGTTCCCTACCCCTGATTTAGGGGCATACACATAAAAATAAAGAAATCGGAAATAAACGTATCATTATTAGTTATCCCTATTTGTGATATTTTGATGCTTACAATTATGCAAAAGGGACTTGTATATACACAGACAACAATGCATAAGTATCAGCCAAAACAACAAGCCTTCCTCCACAATGTCATTATCTTTATCTCCGAAAACAACAGAGGGAACCAGCTGGTTTCCCTGACAACGAGCCAACTCCTGACGTGGGGTGTCATTAGACAGTCGCACTATCCTCGACTAAACTGTTGGCATTTTCAGCTGCAAGCTAACCTCCCCTGATGGCCGACAAAGGCGCGCCACCTGTTTCTGAGCCCAGACAGATGTAGTGTGGCACTCGAGTGAACCTGAGCCACGACACAGAGGGAGCAGAAGGATGGTGAGGCTGGAGAAATGACTCGAGGCGCTTTGTAGACGCAGGCGGAAACACTTCTCTGATAGAAAATATTTTAAATGAGCTCCCAAAGGAGTTATCACAGCTCATGCGGTTTAGGAGGAAGAGGGGAGGATGCGAGACACACATACAGTAAGTAGCCAGTATCTGTGCAGAGGCGCTCTTCAGTCTTCGTCAAACTCTCATTCATACTCTTCAAGAAAATGTAAGAAAAAGCAACACAATTGCATCTTCCGCGTGTTGCCTTTTGAAGTAAAATAAGGGTCAGAGTTGGTGTGGTAACATCATCTGGTTCTAGCTAATTACCAGTGAGATGTTGAGACATGGCAGATGGCAGGCGCACATTCCAAAACAGACTTTGATGAAAAATCCATGTGTCGAGAAGGAGGGAGGAACTGGAAATTTAATATAATGATAAACCAACAAGGAGAGGATGTGCAGGAGGAGGCTTGATTCCCCGCTGACTCTGATCTGAATACACCACTACCCCTCCCCCAAACAATCCCAAAGCACTCCAGATGTTACAGCAACCCTGCAAAGCTCACACTGTACTACCCCGAGACAGCCAAGAGGCTTTGGGCTGTAGAAGGCTGCCCCTTTTACCTTTCACTGCACAAGACTACAAAATCCACCAAGGCTGAAAATATATGGAATATGGAAATAAGAGAAAGTGAAAATACATGCACAAGGCTCAAGCTCCAAATGTGAGAGCCACTACATTTCTCAGATGAAAGGGGTGAGAGCGGCACACTGGTATTTTACGATGCAAAGTACAGTAGCGAAGGTTGAACTACTTTTTACTTCCTATCCATGCATTTGCATTCTACTTTGATGCTGTGATTTGAATTTCCACACATATAATTCTTTACTGCCGTGACTTTAGAAATGCAATAGCTCATCTCTTGTTATTTAACCATGACCTGAAACTTTGCAGTGTTCTTTAAAAGTATGTTACGACAGCAAATTTTGCCCCTTGCTTCCACCATTGAACTTTTGCAAACTAAGAGTCTGATCTACTAAGATCCAAATACCACGAGCTAAACAGCGTGTGCAAACTATATAATTGCGAGTACTATTAGTGGGCGTGTTGCGTGGGATCTACTAAGACTGCGTGTACAATTGATAACACGTGCAAAAGTGGTGCAGACCGCCCTATTTAAATTAGGTGTTGCATGTCCTATGCGGCTTTCACCGTGGAGAAACTCATTTATTGTACATCCAGATTATCATGCTTCTAAATGTTAAAGTTAAAGTACCAATGATTGTCACACACACAATAGGTGTGGCGAAATTATTCTCTGCATTTGACCCATCACCCTTGATCACCCCCTGGGAGGTGAGGGGAGCAGTGAGCAGCAGCGGTGGCCACGCCCGGGAATAATTTTTGGTGATTTAACCCCCAATTCCAACACTTGATGCTGAGTGTCAAGCAGGGAGGTAATGGGTCCCATTTTTATAGTCTTTGGTATGACTTGGCCGGGGTTTGAACTCACAACCTACCGATCTCAGGGCAGACACTCTAACCACTAGGCCACTGAGTAGGCTGCAGCAGACTTATATACTATGTGCCACTTTTTCTGGCCATTTAAGAAGCAGTCCTGCAGTGTAACTACAACAAAACCCACTCTTTTAGCGCACTGAAGGTGTGCCCTGGGTGATACTAGCACTAACTTCATGTGAAAGTGCGCAGGAATGTTCCAGATGCAAGAAAAAGCATATTGCAGGTTTCTTTTTTACAAATGAAAAAAATAAACGTCATTGGTAAGGATGTGTAGTGGTATTATTTGGTACCAGTTCCTAATTAAGATTTTGGACAAATGATACGGTTATCGGTATTTTTTATGACATGCACACGCTGTCACATTCACTTAGGTGCCGCTGCAACGCATACACAAGAATCTGAAAATCAGATTGGAATCATCACAAAAAAGGAGGCAACACCACACAAAAGTTTGTAACACAACAATATTTTCTTATCAAAAGTCCCTCAAAGTGTTAATTTGTTAATAGGAGTCATCTGACGTCACTCCATCGCGCCGCATCTGCATGGCATTGCAACACACCTTGCTTAAATGCACACACACCTAACGTGTTTATTGATTGTACTGATTTATATTTGATAAGATATATCCTGGAAAAGGTCTGTGCCCTGCAAATGAATATTACTTCAAGCTGAGTATAAATGTAATGAAAATAAACACTGATGAATCTTTGTGATCCTTACAAGTTGATGACACACAAGCATTGCATCTTGCACTGCAAACATTGTTGACTTGTTTAAGACTTAAAAAGCAGGTGTTGTTAAAAGACTGCTGTGAGATGGTACATGATGTTGGTGGTGTACAATGTCTTGTGCTAATCAAAATGGCAATAACAAGATGCATCTTTTCACATCCTTATTTACACCAAATACATATAGTACTGATAAGAGTACCAATGAATACTGGTATCAATAAGGCATTTCCATATTGGTACATTGGTAACTGTATCGATAAAATCCTAACTATATACATCCCTAGTCATTGAAAAATAAATCCTGCAGCGGACACCAAAACGCATCAAGTTAAATAGTTTTAAACAGTCCCTTAAATCATCCGGCTGGTATAAATTATAAAGTTTTTTACAGCCATTTCTGTGCAACTGCTTGTTTGCACGCACATTTACGAGGTGCGAAAAAACGGTGTAAAACAGCAGCAGCAGAACAGTTTTAGTCCTGATAAATCAAACTATGTGGGCTAAATAACTCATCTTTTATCTTGTCCTTCCGGTATGGGGGGATTCTGAGGATCAGCAAATACTCTGTATGTACATGAAAACAGATATGCTAAATGGATTGCGCTTCTTATTTTGCTCACTTAAGAGACACAATCCTCTGCGCATCAGCTTTGCATGTGCTATCAAGTTTGCCCGTGTTTTAACACATGCAAACTTAGTAGATCAAGCCCTTCGTATTACTACATACATACACACACTGTTTTAGTTAAAAAATTCAAAAGTTTGTCAGTTTTCAGTTGTCAGTTTTAAATAGTGTTTATATGTTTACATCATGTGGCAAGCACAAGATTGTATTGCTTCATTTTGGCCGAATTATTCTCTTTTAACGCTATGTTTATACTGACAACTCTGCTACTCTAGCTCTTCTCTGAATTTTCTCAGCTTTACCCACAAGTTATGATGTGGAGAATAACATCAATTAGTACAGTGACAATGTACATGGACTGTGAGATGTTATTATGGTTCTTCTAGCAAGTGTCCCTGTCAAAGACAGATTAGCACAGAATGGAAAGCGTAGACACTCGGGCAGCAAATAAATGCTCTGTCAGACAAAATTTTCTCCCTCCGCACTGCTTCATTATCCTCTGATCTGTCAATGTCTGCCTTTGTATTTTTCTGTCATACATCTCAAATCCAATCACAGCTCTGTCATTTTTTTGCAGTTTTGTTTATTGCATATTCAAACGTTACCCCACAGGCTCCAAATGGAGACAAAGCTGCATTACGTCTGAGCTTAAAGGGGAACTGCACTTGTTTTTAGAATGTTGCCTATTGTTCACAATCATTATGAAAGACAAAAACACACGTCTATTTTTTTGTATTTTAACGATAATAAAATACGCTTGAAACATGCGGCTAATGAGAGTCACCGTTGTAGCCTTCAAAGCCCTCCAAAACAACTTCAAAACCCTCCATCAACATTTTATATACAGACTGCAAGTATATATTTAATGTAGTAAAAGACACGCTCATAACAAAAAGTAGTATGTTCAATATTTACCCTATTTTGATCATTTTAATCATTGACTGATTACTTCAGCACAATGATTTCTGTTTCAATAGCGGCGCACGTCCCACCCAGCAACAAATGTGGGTTCCTACTTGCAGAAACAAATGCGAGTGTTTTCTAATCATGGCATACTTGGGAACAGACAACGAAGACGACTATTTTTGGACAAATGAGAATTCAAAACCTTATAATATTGAAGCTGGATAATATACGAAGCCGAGAGAGTAGGGGTGTAACGGTACGTGTATTTGTATTGAACCGTTTCGGTACGGGGGTTCCGGTTCGGGGGTTCCGGTTCGGTTCGGAGGTGTACCAAACGAGTTTCCACACGAACATATGAAGTAGTCGCCTAAGCTAAAGTCTTAACAAGCTGCTCAGCTTTCTGCTTCTGTCCTCTACACAGCACCCAGCATTGTCCCATCCACACAACCATCTGATTGGTTACAACCATAGCGGTAACAGTCAATCAGCAGTGCGTATTCAGAGCGCTAAAATCCAATCAGCAGTGCGTATTCAGAGCAGTAACAGCCAATCAGCAGTGCGTATTCAGAGCGGTAAAAGCCAATCAGCAGTGCGTATTCAGAGCGCATGAAGTCAGTGCTTCTGCGGTGGAGTTAGCAGATAGGTGTTTAGCAGGTGAGCATCAGGCAGCGGACTCTCCCCAAATTAAAATAAACACCTCCCAGTCAACTACTATGAGCCCTTTGACGTTCTAGAAACAAACTGCAGCTCAGCTCGCGCGCAGTCCTGGCTTGAGGTGAAGGCTAATTAGATTTAGCGTAACGTTAGCTCATTTTGCGGTGTGTGTGTGTGTGTGTGTGTGTGTGTGTGTGTGTGTGTGTGTGTGAGTGTAATCATTAGTAATGTAGCAGCCTAGTTTTGAATGACAGGGTCCCTGCTATCACATGTTGACAAAATAAAAATCAACTACAGGCTTCCCAAATGCTGTAATAAATTAAGCATGATGAGTTGACTTGAAACTGTTTAATGTTGCACTTTTTATATGTAGAAGAAAAGTTTTGTCATTTTATTTAGAGTTGTCCGATAAATGCGCTAAAATGTAATATCGGAAATTATCGGTATCGTTTTTTTATTATCGGTATCTTTTTTTTATCTTTATTTTTATTTTTTTATTAAATCAACATAAAAACACAAGATACACTTACAATTAGTGCACCAACCCAAAAAACCTCCCTCCCCCATTTAGACTCATTCACACTCATTCACACAAAAGGGTTGTTTCTTTCTGTTATTAATATTCTGGTTCCTACATTATATATCAATATATATCAATACAGTCTGCAAGGGATACAGTCCGTAAGCACACATGATTGTGCGTGCTGCTGGTCCACTAATAGTACTAACCTTTAACAGTTAATTTTACTCATTTTCATTAATTACTAGTTTCTATGTAACTGTTTTTATATTGTTTTACTTTCTTTTTTATTCAAGAAAATGTTTTTAATTTATATATCTTATTTTATTTTATAATTTTTTTTAAAAAGTACTTTATCTTCACCACACCCGGTTGTCCAAATTAGGCATAATAATGTGTTGATTCCACGACTGTATATATCGGTTGATATCGGTATCGGTTGATATCGGTATCGGTAATTAAAGAGTTGGACAATATCGGAATATCGGATATTGGCAAAAAGCCATTATCGGACATCCCTAATTTTATTTAATCTGAGCAACAACTTGAGGCAGTTTAATGTTGATTAATGTGGGCAGGATTATTATAGTGTTCCCAATGTTAAAAGGATAAAGCCATTGTTTACAAATTTGGTAAATAAATAACCAAAAAATTTATATTTTGTTGTTTTCTTACTGTACCGAACCGTGACCTCTAAACCGAGGTACGTACCGAACCGAAATTTTTGTGTACCGTTACACCCCTACGAGAGAGTGAAGTGAAAGTGTCTTTGACACTATAAATGTGGAACTTTGAGGCAAGGTATTTCGACATAAATGGATTGCTTACCCAAAATTAATAGGAACAAAAAAACGTAAGTCACTATATATTGATCATGATAAAGCAGCACATCATGTTTGTGATTACAACTGCAGTGCATGCTTTCTGGCGAGCTGTGTACAAACAAACCATGAAATGTGGGCTAATACTTTACAGATACTTTAATATGATTGTTCATGTTTTTCAGTCAGTACAGCGTATTGTTCTATCACAGTGTTCGGCATTACAAACTCAAATGCATTTCTTGTTGCCGTACAAACTAGCTTGTTTTTTTCCGTAGTTAGCTTTTACAGCTAACACCAAAGCATGTCGATGTGTTACTATGCTAGAAAAAGACTTCCTCGGTGTTTGCTCTTACAATAACAATGTCACTACAGCTTAGTTATTATACAGGTTACGGAACGTAAATTAAGTATTTGTTGACGGTTTTTGAATGCAATTTCTAAGTGATTTAGAGGTAGAATTGATTGCCAAAACAAGTGCTGTTCCCGTTGAATATACATTTTCATCTCGGTGGTCCAATGGGCATGGAAATATATTATTGATTTGAAAAACTAATGAACAAAGACGTTGAAGCACGATTGTAGTGCATCACTTTGTTACATCGCTGTATACTTTCTACATTGTAGTTAAGGAATAAGGATGGACCTTTGACTATTTTTTGATTTACTATAGGGGAAATGAACAACTAATTCATCAATGAATAATATGTGATATACATTTTGGGTAGACAGCTCTCTCTTTACCATGCCAGTGTAATTAATTCCGCAAAATCTACATAATTATTCAATAAATCTGCCAATAATTGTGCACATACCTGTACTGTAGTAAGGTGTGTTCCAAATATATTTTCTACCTGGGAAAGTGCACTTTGTTCGTCCTCATAATTGTTATCTCATCAAATGTATTCATCACCAACGTATTTTCTGCGCAAAATCACCACCAAATTTGCGCCCAAAACTTTGAGTCAGTATCTGATTATATTTGGATTTCAGATATTTCTTGTCCCTATTAATTAGGGCCCGAGCAGCGGAGCAAGCACCGCAGATGCGATGCGCAGCACCACAAGGGCCCTGTTGTATCTGCTCCGTATATCATTATTATTATTATTTTATTGTTATTATTTTTCTGTCACTTCGAAGGCCTTTTTGAGGGCCTTAAAATATATGAAAAGTCTTTTTTTTGGCGAACTCATCCGGTCTCTGGCGAAAAATGTGATAATTCAGTGGTCCCCAACAGTAACAATCAAAAATGGCTGTGCAGCGCAGACTTTAAAATTTAAAAAATTGAAACCCTCGGCCTTGTTTCACATATCGTCCCAAAAATCGCTAGAGACGTCTATCATGACAGGACACACAGATACGTATCAAAAACCCATATTCAAAAACAGACAGGAAATCGGCCATATTGGTTTCGTCTGCCATTTTTTGTGGCAAAAAAGGCTCGTACTTCAACAAAGTCCTCCTAGGGACTTTGACTAAATGAGTCGCGATTAAAATGGCTGATATTATACATGAACGTGATGATAAATTGCAAAGGAATTTTTCCTACCCCATAAGATGTGGGCGTTACATGGGGCCACACTAGGCATCTTTGGTTTTTGACCATTTTTCGTTGCAAAAGAGGGGCCGTACTTTAACAAACTCCTCCTAGGGAGTACAGCCAAATGAGTCGTGGTTAAAATGACAGATACTACACATAGAGGTGATAACAAATCGCAAAACACATTTTGCCTGAGCCAAAAGATGTTGGCATGGCACGGCGCCATACATTGTTACGATGACTTTTTGGTCATTTTAGAGGAAACGTTAAAAGCTCAGCTCCACAAACTCACATCTTGATCTTAACAGGTAGACATGATGATGATGACACTCTGAAGTACCTGATGGGTAGTACCTTTTTATTCATATTTGTAGCAGGCACAGCCTTGCGATGAAAACTGTTCCGCGCCATCAGCCATCAAACTGACAATACTTCACTTCAGATGATCGGTTTCCTTTCTTAACTCACAAGAAGTGAAGTGAAGTGAACTGAATTATATTTATATAGCGCTTTTTCTCTAGTGACTCAAAGCACTTTACATAGTGAAACCCAATATTTAAGTTACATTTAAACCAGTGTGGGTGGCACTGGGAGCAGGTGGGTAAAGTGTCTTGCCCAAGGACACAACGGCAGTGACTAGGATGGCAGAAGCGGGTATCGAACCTGCAACCCTCAAGTTGCTGGCACGGCCACTCTACCAACCGAGCTATACCGCCCCACAAAAACAACATTTAACAAAGAAGGTTAAATGTTGATGTTTGATCATGGATACATGTTGATATCGACTCCAATGGCGCCATGTGAGCGGAGTCTTTGAAACTCAACGAAAGACACAACATTTGAATAACTCAGCTCCACAAGGTCCGACATTCATTATATTGGGTGTGTATGATGATGATGATGACACCCTGAAGTGCTGGATGATCGTACGAACTCAAAGTGGGCGGAGCCTGGCGATGAAAAGTGTTACACGCCATCAGCCATCAATCTGTCAATACTTCACTTCAGATGATCGGATATCCTTCTTAACTTATATGAAGGTTAAATGTTGACGTTTGATCCTGGATACATGTTGATGTCAACTCCATTGGCGCCATGTGGGCGGAGCTTTTGAGACTTGCCAAACAACACACGACTTGAATAACTCACAAGATCAAACATTGATTGTATTCAGCGTGTATGATGATGATGACACCCTAAAGTGCCCGATGGATCAGTACCTGTGGGTCAGTACCATACCTATTTGTTGTGGGCGGAGCCTGGCGATGAAAACTGTTCCACGCCATTAGCCATCAAACTATTAAGTACTTCACTTCAGATGATCGGCTATCTTTGTTAACTTATATGCAGGTTAAATGTCGATGTTTGATCATGGCTGACATGTTGATATCAAAATCATTGGCGTCATGTAGGTGGAACTTTTGAGACTCACCAAATAACACGGAACTTGAATAACTCAGCTGCGCAAGGTCGGATATTGATTGTATTTAGTGTGTATGATGACATTTTTGGTGGTGGGTCAGGGCATCAGAAAGGACGTGACTGCATTCGTCATGCGTGCCTGCATACTGGAGTCAACCCCGTTGTGCAAGAGTGGCAAGGGGCACTTCCAATGCTGCTCACAGCTTTAATTTGCATTTCTATTACAAATAGGGATAGGAATAAAAAAAACGGTTCTTGTTCAGAACCGGTTCCCAGTTCCTTGGAATAATTTGCCATTTTGTCTAGCGGTTCTCTTAACGGTCCTTCTGGGTGGATATGACGTCATTAGGCAACGTACGTAGTGACATTCCCGGGCGGAAAAAGCCCACCACAGCTTGCTGACATTTTACTAAAAAAGATGGCACCAGCGCTACTTGTAATAATTCAAAGGTTGTTATTTCATCAAGAGGAGAACATACGAGCAATATTCTGAAACATTTGAATGTACAGCATGCAATGAATGTTATGTTTTTGATCCGGACTGATCTCATCCCAGGCAGCAGGAGTTGACTAAGGTAAATACAACAGGTACAATTACCGCTGATATTCTTACCGCTAGTACCTGTTAAATTGAAATGAATGCCTTCTCATTGAGATGAGCATAAGGAGACATAGTCTGATCTGATCGGTTTGGAGGTGGGCAGTAATAGCTCCAGTTCACGTCTGCCACAAGTTTTCACCGCAGCAGGGAAGAGTACCACTCGGCCAGGAACGATGAATGTCACCGAGCAGTGACTAAGTTTGTGGTCAAAAGCTTTCAACAATTTGCCAACTCAAACCATAAACCATAGATGCTTATTTGGTAGGTGAATTTTCAATTGTAGTCAGAGAGAAGTTGTTTTCCTCCAACCACATTTTCTCTCAGTCATTATATTATACAAGTGAAACTCATAAAATTAGAATATTGTGTAAAAGTCAATTCAACTTAAAATGTGAAACTAATAAGTAATATTAACTCATTACATGAAAATTGACATATGTCAAGCCTCTATTTAATACAATTTTAATGATCGTGGCTTACAGTTTGAAAAAAAACACCACATTTTCTGCGATTTTCAATTAAGGTTTTCATACGCTGCAAGCAATAAACATCAACATTATATCAAAAGAAGGTTAAAATATCTCATGTTGCATGCCATGAGCCCATGTCATTATATTAGTTGCACATTGTAAATCTAAACAAACCTTTGCACGGTTTATGGCATGGTATATTTGCTAGGTAGATGACAAAGATTCTTAAGAGTTTTAAAAATGTTACGAAATGTTACATTCTTGTGTAATTTCCACATATTAAATTCTTGTTAAGTTTTTTTTTCTATGCTATGTTCCTCTTAAGACCTCACTGTTGGATTGTAAGGTCATGTTAGCTCTAAACTAAACAAAATTGATGGTAATCCATTATATGATCTTTTTTCCAAATAAGAATCGATAAGAGAACCGATAAAGAACCGAATCGTTAAGCAGAATCAAAAGTGAAATCGTAACTGTAAAAATCTTATCAATTCTCATTTCTAATTACAAATGCATTGTTGGATGAATAATTAATTTAAATGATAAGACATGAGAGTCTGGGTTGGTTTAGTGTCGTTTGGTCTGTCTACTTATTTCATAAATAATGTCTGAGTGAGCCTGGCCTTGCGTTTTTGCATTTACTCTTAATTGTACTTTTTCTTAAGTTTAATTGTCAATTATTACCACCAAATGATTTGTATCAGCAGCAGCTCAAACCAGCGTGTCAAGTGAATACATTAATCTATAATTGATCTAAATTACAATTAGTTTTACAAACGCTGTGTTGTGTTGTGTGTCTCTTGTTCCTTCATCCAGAATGCTTAAACAAGTCTTGCTGATTCGTTGCATTTGCTAATTAAAAAGGGGATACATTGAAAAAGTATGTGCTTCAACTATTTTATTATGTTTTTAGTCTTGTACACTACTTCAGTTGGACTGACTACATTTTTAAATCTCAATTCACTTTCTCGAACGAATGGATGCAAGTACACTCCTGCTGATGAAATTACAGGGTGGCAGTCCTGTTCCAGATCTATCTTATTAGTCTACTATTGCTTCTATACACTCTGTATCTCCCCTCATATTGCTGTGGGATTTTGGAGCTCAAACTAAATATATAACTTTCACTTTGGAGACATATGCATCTTTGATTATTTGTTGCATAAATATCTCACACACAAATGACTGTTAGAATAGACTACATGTGAAGTATGGAATGAAATTACTGCCAAAACTCCACAAACACTCAAAAATGTTTTAGAAACTCAAAGAAACAAATACACAAAAGGTAGAAAAGTAAAATAAAAACAGTTTTCTTCAAGTTAAAAAACATTTGCAAGTAGACATTTTTTTGTATTCAAGTTAAAAACAATTTGCAAGTAGTAAAACGTTTTTATTCAAGTTAAAAACGATTTGCAAGGACACAATTAATTTTCTTCATGTTCGAAACAATTTTCTTCAAGTTAATACTTTTGCATAGTTTTTCCACTTTTTCTTCCACACGCACAATTTTTTGTTTCTCACCAGCAGAAACTGTATTCCGCACTCTCCAACAACAGATGGTGCTCTGCTGAGTCAATTTAAGGCCGACGGAGCTCCTGATTTGCGACAGTTCGTCAACCATTAATAACAGAAGAAGAAGAAGAGGAAGAAGACGGCAATCTATGCCGGAAGACACAATTGGTCCACGCATGTGTGAACACTACGTCGCTGGACTCGCAATATCATGTTTTAATAATATTTTGTATAAAAAAATAGCTTACATAGGAATAAAAGGGAACAATAATATAAACATAAACAAGGGGTAAATTTAAAAAAATCAGGGAGTATTATTAACACATTTTCAACCACTTTCACTCTTCTGTCATTGCAATGAATGACGCCACTGACTCCTATCACGCAATACATTTTTTTAAATGTAGATTTTTTTTTTTAACAAGACACTTAAATCTATATCTGCTGCCTAACAAAAACTAGACTTTTAAATGATCAGTATTGTGATGTAAATAAAGTAGTAAAAATTATTATTTGCCATTTAAGGCTGCTGAGCACACTGTTCAGGTCTCGGTATGGATCTGAATGGTATAGGTTTTTTTAAATACTGTATTCTTAAGTAACGTTTGTTTTGTTTTGTATATCATCTTTTATATGACATCGTTCATTAAATAAAGATTCCAAAAAAGAAAACCATGGTAACTTTGTGACGGCGGCCACGATCATAACGGCCGTAAAACAAGTTGACCTAAGTGACGAAGCTTCACACATGCGTGGACCGATCGTGTCTTCCTGTGGAAGTGGAAAACTAACCATAAACATTTTTTTTGTACTTGCGAATCCTTTTGTGTGTTTGTGGAATTTTTTTTTTTTAATTGTGATACATTTTTGTGTGTTTGTGGAGTTTGGGCAGTAATTCCACTCCATACACAAACCTGGGCTATGGTTCCAAGCCAGCTCTGATTAACTGTGTGATTTTATTGATGATTGGCTGGTACGATTAGGTGCTGCCATCCATAAAACCCACACACTGCCTCTTTAATGTATGTCACAGCAGGCCTGCGTGGTATCAGACAATCTTAGCTGGATTTAACCGAGCTACTTCGGACATTTAAAATCTTAAGCGTTCCTTTTGTTGTCCATCGTTCCAATGCATAATAAAATACTCTCATAAATACAAACTAAAATACTTACTTCGACTAAGGAGCTGTAGGTTGCGAACTTCTTCCCTAACCTGAAGCTGGAGGACCTGTTGGAGGACTTCCTGCCTTAGTGTCTCCTGGACAATTCCCATTCTCTGAAGCTTCTCCCCATTCAAACGCAGCAAGGCCCGCCCTGTTAGGGCAAGGTGAAGGTTGGTTAGGATTGTCATCTAACATAGTTCTCTTAGATATGTCATGGTGTTACCCCAAGGCAAAGGGGTAGAAAGGTACAGCTGTCTGCAGCTAGTGTGTTGATACTCACAGGTGATGATAGAAGTAAATCTATCAGTAAATAGGTACCCAGTAATCGCCACTAAGCAGGTCTTATTTTCCTGAATGTAAGTTTATCTACAAACCCCGTTTCCATATGAGTTGGGAAATTGTGTTAGATGTAAATATAAACGGAATACAATGATTTGCAAATCCTTTTCAACCCATATTCAATTGAATGCACTACAAAGACGAGATATTTGATGTTCAAACTCATAAACTTTATTTTTTTTTTTGCAAATAATAATTAACTTAGAATTTCATGGCTGCAACACGTGCCAAAGTAGTTGGGAAAGGGCATGTTCACCACTGTGTTACATGGCCTTTCCTTTTAACAACACTCAGTAAACGTTTGGGAACTGAGGAGACACATTTTGTAAGCTTCTCAGGTGGAATTCTTTCCCATTCTTGCTTGATGTACAGCTTAAGTTGTTCAACAGTCCGGGGGTCTCCGTTGTGGTATTTTAGGCTTCATAATGCGCCACACATTTTCAATGGGAGACAGGTCTGGACTACAGGCAGGCCAGTCTAGTACCCGCACTCTTTTACTATGAAGCCACGTTGATGTAACACGTGGCTTGGCATTGTCTTGCTGAAATAAGCAGGGGCGTCCATGGTAACGTTGCTTGGATGGCAACATATGTTGCTCCAAACCCTGTATGTACCTTTCAGCATTAATGGCGCCTTCACAGATGTGTAAGTTACCCATGTCTTGGGCACTAATACACCCCCATACCATCACAGATGCTGGCTTTTCAACTTTGCGCCTATAACAATCCGGATGGTTCTTTTCCTCTTTGGTCCGGAGGACACAACATCCACAGTTTCCAAAAACAATTTGAAATGGGGACTCGTCAGACCACAGAACACTTTTCCACTTTGTATCAGTCCGTCTTAGATGAGCTCAGGCCCAGCGAAGCCGACAGCGTTTCTGGGTGTTGTTGATAAACGGTTTTCGCCTTGCATAGGAGAGTTTTAACTTGCACTTACAGATGTAGCGACCAACTGTAGTTACTGACAGTGGGTTTCTGAAGTGTTCCTGAGCCCATGTGGTGATATCCTTTACACACTGATATCGCTTGTTGATGCAGTACAGCCTGAGGGATTGAAGGTCACCGGCTTAGTTGCTTACGTGCAGTGATTTCTCCAGATTCTCTGAACCCTTTGATGATATTACGGACCGTAGATGGTGAAATCCCTAAATTCCTTGCAATAGCTGGTTGAGAAAGGTTTTTCTTAATCTGTTCAACAATTTACTCACGCATTTGTTGACAAAGTGGTGACCCTCGCCCCATCTTGTTTGTGAATGACTGAGCATTTTATGCAATCTACTTTTATACCCAATCATGGCACCCACCTGTTCCCAATTTGCCTGTTCACCTGTGGGATGTTGCAAATAAGTGTTTGATGAGCATTCCTCAACTTTATCAGTATTCATTGCCACCTTTCCCAACTTCTTTGTCACGTGTTGCTGGCATCAAATTCTAAAGTTAATGATTATTTGCACAAAAAAAAATGTTTATCAGTTTGAACATCAAATATGTTGTCTTTGTAGCATATTCAACTGAATATGGGTTGAAAATGATTTGCAAATCATTGTATTCCGTTTATATTTACATCTAACACAATTTCCCAACTCATATGGAAACAGGGTTTGTATGTATTTGTTTGGTGTTTGGTGTACTGCCAAACATAATCAGAATCAGAAATAAAAAATATTCAGTCTAAGCCTGGGCCCCTGGAGAGGGGGTCCAGACTGAGGCCAAAGAAAGAAAGAAAAAACTCATAGCCATAGCACACATAAGTTTAACCTGGATCTGACGAAAGTTGTACATTTGGCAGAAATTGCTATGGATTGAAAGTTGTTGTGTTGTGGCTTTATGCTGTTGTTTTGTAGGGTATGCATTTATTGAAACATTTCTAGGCCATCAAAGCTGTTTATTAAAATAAGAGTAGTAGCAGAACAAACCACTGCTCATTTAAACTGTAAAGATTTGGTTGCACTTTATTTTTCATATTAATATTGTATTATTTTTGTAATGAAAAAAATAACAGGTAAATCTACTGTTAAAATGTTGGTTACTCTACATTTATTGAGCATTTCTTGAATGTTGAAAATGAGAGGAGAAAAAGTTTCATCATGTTCATTTAACCTAAAGAGTTGGTTGCATTTTATTCAAGTAAAAAGGGAATGCATTGGCCTTTAATTGTTGTTTACTTGCTTGTTTGTATCTACATTTCGTTTGTATCTACTTCCCTTAAAAGAAATAACAGGAATATACAAAACTTCACCTGGAGTGTCCAGTATCCAGTATTTATTTCACAGTCACTGGTTGATTTCTTTGTTTTTGCTAAAAAGTTTGCTGAATCGATTCTATGCTCCCTGGTAGGGTCTCCCAAGACAAACAGGTCCGAGGTGAGGGATCAGACAAAGAGCAGCTTGAAGACCTTTATGATGAAGAAACAACGAGGACTCAGATTTCCCTCGCCAGGACGCGGGTCACCAGGACCCCCCTCTGGAGCCAGGACCGAAGGTGGGGCTCGATGGCGAGCGCCTGGTTGAGAGAGACAATGTGGGTCCCCCTTACAATGGGCTCACCACTCATAGGAGGGGGCATAGAGGTGATGGGCAGTGTGAGCTGGGCGTAAGCCGAAGGCAGGGCACTTGCCAGTCCGATCTTCGGCTACGTAAGCTAACTCTTAGGACGCGGAATGTCACCTCGCTGCGGGGGGAGGAGCCTGAGTTGGTGCGCGAGGTGGAGAAGTTCCGGCTAGATATTGTCGGACTCACTTCTAAGCACAGCAAGGGCTTTGGAACCAGTTCTCTCAAGAGGGGCTGGACTCTCTTCCACTCTGGCATTGCCGGCAGTGAGAGGCAACGGGCTGGAGTGGCAATTCTTGTTGCCCCCCCGGCTCAAAGCCTGCACGCTGGAGTTTATCCCACTAGATAAGAGGGTAGCTTCCCTTCGCCTTCAGGTGGAGGGGTGGTTCCTGACTGTTGTTTGTGCTTACGCACCAAACAGCAGCTCTCTTTAAGAAGGGGAACCGGAGGGCAATGTTCCCTCTAATTTTTCATGTGTGTGAGCAAACGCAAAAACACCCTGAGCATTCAGTGGAATACAGACGAGCACACTGTGGCCATACCAGCAGCACATCTGTCTCAAACCTGACATAACAATTTAAATGTCCTATTATTATAATCAAGTGACAGTAGTCATTTTCATGAGATTATTTTGTAAAATAAGTGATTTGGCCCACTTAAATTTATTTTTTTTATGAGCTTTGTACTATAGTATTTTATGCCTGGGTGGGGGTCTTGCTTTGGAAAGATTGTGTACCCCTTACAGAGATCACATTTAGTTCCCCTTAAAACATTCACATGTTGCATGAGATGAAGTGTACATTCCTGTAACTTTCTGTCTGTAAAACAAATATTTGTATTAGCAATTTTGTAATCTAGAAACATCCTTTCATGATTAATATCCAAAAATTAACTTTCTTAATAAATGACAGTAGAATAAGCACACATCTGATTGAGGAGTCATAGTGTAACGACCTGCAATTTACACTTTATATGTAGTGTTGGAGTTGTCCAACTTTTTGTGTGGCCATAAACGCAACGGTGGCTAATTACCATGAGCGCATGTGTTGGTGCAGGTGAGAGAGAGAGCAAGCGGCTGCTGTTGATATAACAGATGATAAAGAGTTGCTTTTGGCTTGGTTTGTACGGTAGACAATGACCAATTTTCCTAGATAGAAGTATTTCACACATTTTTTTGGTGTGGTTATGGCCAACAAACAATTGAGCTCAATAAAATAAAGGGATCGATGGAATTCCTGTCCTCATTAAAGCGTCTCGACAGACGTTACAATAATTTAACAGTGTTGACAAACATTGTTTTATCTGTTGTGGCCGCTTTTCGTCACCTGTTACTCACAGTTGCATTGCAAAATCATACAAAACAAATTATTTAGTTTATTTTGTTTTGAGTGGGATTATATTTTGTGCGCGGCATAGATTTGCTGTGCGCAGAGGACGCGTGAGCAGTGCGCAATTGGGCAGGCGCGCACCTTAGAGGGAACGTTGCCGGAGAGTGTGGTATCGTGGGGTCACACTCCTCAGCCTTCCCCGTAAGGTCTATTCAGGTGTACTGGAGAGGAGGCTACGCCGGACAGTCGAACCTCGGATTCAGGAGGAGCAGTGTGGTTTTTGTCCTGTTTGTGGAACTGTGGACCAGCGCTTTACTCTCAGCAGGGTCCTTGAGGGTGCATGGGAGTTTGCCCAACCTGTCCACATGTGTTTTGTGGACTTGGAGAAGGCATTCGACCGTGTCCCTCGGGAAGTCCTGTGGGGAGTGCTCAGAGAGTATGGGGTATCGGACTGTCTGATTGTGGCGGTCCGCTCCCTGTATGATCAGTGTCAGAGCTTGGTCCGCATTGCCGGCAGTAAGTCGGACCCGTTTTCAGTGAGGGTTGGACTCCGCCAGGGCTGCCTTTTGTCACCGATTTTGTTCATAACTTTTATGGACAGAATTTCTAGGCGCAGTCAACGCGTTGAGGGGATCCGGTTTGGTGGCTGCAAGCCACCAAACCAAATGGCTTCATCAGGCCGGGATACTCTGTCGACACTGTATCGATCCCTTGTGGTAAAGAAGGAGATGAGCCGGAAGGCAAATCTCTCAATTTACCGGTTAATCTACCTTCCCATCCTCACCTATGGTCATGAGCTTTGGGTCATGAGCAAAAGGACAAGATCACGGGTACAAGCTGCCGAAATTAGTTTCCTCCGTCGGGTGGCGGGGCTCTCTCTTGGAGATAGGGTGGGAAGCTCTGTAATTCGGGAGGAGCTCAAAGTAAAGCCGCTGCTCCTCCACATTGAGAGGTGCCAGATGAGGTGGTTCGGGCATCTGGTCAGTATGCCAACCGGACGCCTCCCTGGGCAGGGCACGTCCGATCGGTAGGAGGCCACGGGGAAAACTCTGGACAGGTTGGGAAGACTATGTCTCCCGGATGTCCGAGGAACACCTCGGGATCCCCCGGGAGGAGCTGGACAAAGTGGCTGGGGAGAGGGAAGTCTGGGCTTCCCATCTTACCACAATTAATTTTTTGCTTGAAAACTTTTTTTTGTTGCTGTTGTTGTTTCTTTCTGCCCCGCGCTCATGCCATAGACTGATGCACTATTAAAGATGACTGGACAAGAAGGGCTGAATTATGCATAGGTGGGACTTCTGGGCCTCTGTAGCCTCTCATTGGGCCATTTCTGTCATGTCTGTGTGATCATGTTTTGTTTTAGTCATGTTCGGTTTTGTTTTTGGACTCTTTGTGCACTTTTGTTTGTTTTGTCACCATAGCAACCCATTAGTTTTCACCTGTCATGTCACGCACCTGTTTCACGTTTTGAGTCACGCACCTGTTTTCACTGATCATGTCACTGCTATTTAAGCCTGTCTGTTTCTGTTGTTCGTCCTGGTGACATTATCCTTTCATACCATGTTACTTCTGACACCCCTGCTACCTCTGTTTGTCTTCATGCTTCCATAGTTCCATGCCAAGTAAGTTTTTGTTTATTGTTCAAAGTTTCTGCCTTTGTGCAAGTTTTGTTTCATTAGTCTAGTTTGTTCTCCGCCATTGTGCGCGCCTTTTGTTTGCTTCCTTTTTTGTAGTCTGTTAGTGTTTAAAATAAAAGATGTACTTACATTCACGCCTTGCCCGCGCCAACTTTCCTTTGCATTCTGGGAAAACAAACCCCAAGGGCCACGTATTGACAATTTCGTCAAAAGCCTTGACAGACAAGACACTGACTGAGCCAATCAATTGTCACCTTTCTGTCGCTATTGTGTGTCGAGCTATTGGGTCGGTAGAGAGAGTTGTAGCTGGCTGTAAATGACCAAAAGGTTGTTTTATTGTGAGAGGATGCTCTAGTCTACCGCACTGTGATTTACATTGCACCTGATGCCCTAGATGGGGTACACTGCATTGCCAAAAGTATTAGGCCACCCATGCAAATGATGAGAATCAGGTGTCCTAATCACTTGGCCCGGTGTATAAAATCAAGCACTTAGGCATGGAGACTGTTTCTACAAACATTTGTGAAAAAATGGGCCACTCTCAGTGATTTCCAGTCTGGAACTGTCATAGCATGCCACCTGTGCAACAAATCCAGTCGTAAAATTTCCTGGCTCCTAAATATTCCAAAGTCAACTTTATTATAAGAAAAGTGAAGAGTTTGGGAACAACAGCAACTCAGCCACCAAGTGTTAGGCCACATAAATTGACAAGAGGGGGGTCAGCGGATGCTGAAGCGCATAGACTTTCTGCACAGTCAGTTGCTACAGAGCTCCAAACTTAATGTGACCTTCCAATTAGCCTACGTACAGTACGCAGAGAGCTTCATGGAATGGGTTTCCATGGCCGAGCAGCTGCATCTAAGTCATACATCACCAAGTCTAATGCAAAGCGTTGGATGCAGTGGTGTAAAGCACATCGCCACTGGACTCTAGAGCAGTGGAGACGCCTTCTCTGGAGTGATGAATCACACTTTTCCATCTGGCAATCTGATGGACCAGTCTGGGTTTGGAGGTTGCCAAGAGAACGCTACATTTCGGACTGCATTGTGCAGAGTGTGAAATTTGGTGGAGGAGGAATTATGGTGTGGGGTTGGTTTTTCAGGAGTTGGGCTTGGCCCCTTAGTTCCAGTGAAAGGAACTTTGAATGCTCCAGGATACCAAAACTTTTTGGACAATTCCGTGGGATGGCACTTCAAGTTCATATGTGAGTAAAGGCAGGTGGCCAAATACTTTTGGCAATATAGTGTTTATTTGCAGTCAGTCATACCATCATCTTTTTGTCACTTAAAACATACAGAGGACATGACTTCGGTGTCCTCAAATGTAAATCATCCCATGGGTGTACATAATGTTGTGACTGGGTGAAAAAGTTTAATTTCGACAGTGTCTGAAAAAAAATAGTGGTGACGACTTCAAGATATATATTGAAACAGTGTACAAAGATAAATTATGATACTTTCGAAGAGGGTGGGGTGTGGTTTTATTGACAATCTGGGATGGCCTCCAGAAACGAATATGCAGACAGACTCAAAAAACAGTTTATAAAAGTGACTGTGGAGCAGAATTTACACAAAATGTATACCAAAGGATATACAATACATATTATCGATACCACAAGGAAGTGCTTTAAATGTAGATTAAATAATAATAGATAGCCTTCATAAAAATGTTTGAAAACATTTGAAATCGATATTTTAAAATAATAAATCCATTTAGATCCGGGATAAATAGGGATCGCGATTTGGATGTTAATACATTTTTTCAGCACCCCTATTAAATATGTACCGTCACCATTTAGTGGAAGACCACGTAATTGTTCTGCATGTTACTGTGGCTCATTAGCATAACATAGCTAGATGAAAACATATATATTATTTTTAGTAAATAATAATTTTTGAACCAATAAAGTGAACTGGGATTATTTCCCACGGCACACTTGAAAATCTCTGGTGGCACATTAGGCAAAGTAGTTGAGAATCTGCCTTGAACCCATATCAGGAAATAAGCAGGCAGTCAGATTAGTATATCCACTGTCCCATTTTAGAACTCATAAAATATAAATACCTTTAATAGAGAGTTGGCTGTCACATTTCAAAAGAGAAACAGGAGGGTGAAAAAAAATGTGTGATTGTTAGTTATCTGGCTTGAACATCATCCACCAGTTGAAATATGGTTTGAGGGTATTTTGTGATTTGTTGAGTTGGCATGCCTGCCTCACGCTCACACAATTACACTTCTATTCAAACCCTCATTTCCTGCTTGGACCATCTCCACTGTTTGGAACCGCTGATGAAGACATTCATTTCTCTTTGGTGAGCACAATGCATTACCAAACAAATGTTATTGTATAAATACAGACGTATTCATATCACACATTCAAATTCATAATTTCCCCCTTATCCACCTATTTTTAAAACATATTAAAGATTGAATATACAATATATGGCATTCAAGCCACTCCATACAATTCCAATGTATGTGCAAGCAGAGGTGTGGACTCGAGTCACATGACTTGGACTCGAGTCAGACTCGAGTCATGAATTTGATGACTTTAGACTCTACTTGACAAAATGTAAAGAGACTTGCAACTCGACTTAGACTTTAACATCAATGACTTGTGACTTCACTTGGACTTGAGCCTTTTGACTTGACAAGACTTGCTACTTTCCCCAAAACCCAAAGATTAAAAAGTTATTCAGGAGTGCTCCATATCTTTCATTTTGTACATGTCTGGCAGCGTGTTGTTCCTGTCAGTACAACAGCCAATCAAATTACATTCACGTTATTTTCGTCCCACAGCATTCATCCAATCAAGTTGCAGGACAACCAACGAAGAAGAAACGAGTGAGGAAAAATGATCCCTAAAATAGATTAGTTCGGGTATTAAAACTACGACTTGGTCAACTAAAAACAAATTCCAGTATGCAAAGCATGCGGTTCGAATATTACAGACGGAGACGCAACAACTTCCAACTTCGGTCAACATTTGAAGATGCACAAAGAAGGCTACGTTTTGAATGTAAGCTAACGTTTATTGGCTAAGTAACGTGACTTTTATTTGCTGTGTAGTTAAATCAGTGAGGCTGCAAACTCACTGCTAACGTTATAACCATAGACATCTTATAAGTAGACGCAGCATCGAGCGCTACTGCCTACTGGCGCTGACGAGACGCGGGGCCGCCATCTTGGAGTGGTGATCCGCTCCACTCAGTGCAATTCATTTGGCAGGAGCAATGAACTGTCAACGCATTTAATTCATTTTACCTCACTGAATACCACTGATTTTCATGTGTTTTTTTTGTCATACGTGTAGGTAGCTATGATAAAAGATACATGTTTTGGCGTGTTTTATTATTCATAGTTTGCTTAACAGTAATTGAATATTCTTATATGCTATTACTGACCAGATGTCCAAGATTAAAATTGGGAATATAATCCCAGAGAAGGGGGAAAAAAACGGTCAGCTATTTTTAAATTGAAGAAACAATATGATTAGGTTATATATACATGCGTATATCCTACATAAACAATGTATGAATACATTAGATATCTATATATCTTAGGGACCTGTAGACTGTATCTCTGTTGCTGCAGAAGCAGAGAGTTTATTCTGTCTTGACACTTTGTATTGATATTTTGTATTACATTCTTCCCTTAAATGATAATGTTTAAAGTGATTGTTTTATATGTATTTTTATGTACAAACGTTTGTATGTCGCTTTGGATTAAAGCGTCTGCCAAATACTTAAACATAAACATATATAAACACCTGAAAGTCTTTATATCAGCTAAAACCACCAATCTGTTTCACTAGTTTCAGAATAAAACCAAATTCTGTCTTACCCAACAATGTTAGTATTTGAATATTGTTACTTGAAGACTTATTCCTGGTTACAATTATACTGTTAAGAAAGTATTGTCTTATATTTTGACTAAAATGAGAACGCATTATAATCTGTGGCGGCTGGTGAATTTTGTTTTAGGTGGGGCTGAAAGATTGTAAACCAAACCCCTGTAGGGGGGTCATCCTCCCCCAGAAGATTTCTTTATGATTTTTACATACAAATATTGAAGATCTTTGCTCCTTCTCAACTCTGTGGTAATATTCTTTTCACAAAATACAACCAATAGTACGTTAATGTTAAATCTTACTTGTGAAAAGTAATCCCCCGATTCTTATTTTTAACAGTCCGCTCATTTTAGCAGAAAAACACTGACCACCAGCCCGGCATCTTTGTTTTCTACCTGTCAACTGTCAGTTTAGGCTGCTCGCCGGCTCCTCATCACCACTTCAAGATGGCGGCCAAATTGCTCGCGTCACAGCAGCCAATGCTGCGTCTACTAATAAGATGTCTATGGTTATAACGTCATTGCAAACACGGCAATCTGTTGCGTCCACTGCAGTTTGCTACCTTATTCATACTTTTTGTTAAGTGTTTTTTTTTTAAGCAGGGTTGCATGAGGTACCTACACATAACGTTACGTTAGTCAATGTAACACACACAGTAACGTAACGTTAGACGGCGGTCAGGAGCACCGCATGTTTTAGCCACCTTCAAAATGACAAACATAGTCAAATAAAGGTCAGTTAAAATGTATACTATATTAAGAATATGTGTACATATTGCATAGGGCCCTGACATTTAAAAAGTACAACTCTGTTCATTATGTTCATGTATTTGTTATGTTTTTCATGTGTACACACACATCAACACACATACAGTATGAGATGAGATCAATGAGATAAGGTAAGAACAGGATAGAAATTGCTGTGGAATCAGTTACAATGCAATATGCCATGGAAATACAATGTTAACACTATTGTGCAAATAAGTACAGTTGCACTTGTTTTTTCAAATGTGTTTATTCTGTAAAGGAATGAGTTACATGTTTAAAATGACTGGTTAATAGTGCTATTATGAAGTGCAATGTCAGCACTATTTTTTTTCCTGCAACTTCAAATGCACTTGTTTTAATAAATAAATACAGCGTTTTAAAAGCAAACACAATCTGTGTAAATATATTAGTCTGTGGTTAAAAGGACTTGAAAGGACTCGAAACTCAAAATGCAGGACTTGGGACTTGACTTGAGACTTTCCAGTCTTGACTTTGGACTTGACTCGGGACTTGCCTGTCTTGACTCGGGACTTGACTCGA
The DNA here is from genome assembly GCF_033978685.3 of Nerophis lumbriciformis. NCBI lineage: Eukaryota > Metazoa > Chordata > Actinopteri > Syngnathiformes > Syngnathidae > Nerophis > Nerophis lumbriciformis. The sequence goes on along the minus strand of NC_084548.2, from coordinate 38,393,746 downwards.
GACTTGAGGGCAAAGACTTGAGACTTACTTGTGACTTGCAAAACAATGACTTGGTCCCACCTCTGTGTGCAAGCAAATTTAGTTTCCAGCACCTTGTGCGGAACCACCTGATTATGTGATGACACATACAGTACCTTCCGAATTGCAACAATAACCGTCTAATGATTTTCTGCATAGTATCCACAATCACATTTTCCAAACACACCTTGAGCTTTTATCCGCACAAACCAAACTAACCTTTTTATGCCATCTCTCCCCCCACAGACCTCTCTTGTGTGTGCTTTCTGAGACTCGCACCAGTACGTCCTAGAGTCACAATGCCCTTGCTATCTGCGTGCATAAATGAGACAAAGCAGTAGAATGGAATTCAAATCAATTCCCCACAGACGTGCTACGGCTCTCATTAATTGCATGGAGACAGGGAGTGCAGCGCTGTCAGCGGGAGAATTAAAAAAGACAAAAACAAAAGCTGCTCAATGGAGATCACTACTCTCAATTAGGCTTCAAAGAAAATTGCTTATTAACAGTTTCAATTCCAAATGAGAGGCTTTTCTGAAAGCAGCCTGAAAGGCATTGTGAAAACAAAGAAAATAAAGATCTTTTTTTTTTTTAAATAAAGGCAATGGTTTTAAGCAACCTCACCGTATACCAATGAATCAATTCAATAAATTGTTTACATTGGGATTAAATGGCAAGTAAATTATATTTCCTGTGTATACCGTATTTTTCGGACTATAAGGCGCACTTACAATCCTTTCATTTTCTCAAAACTCGACAGTACGCCTTATAACCCGGTGCGCCTAATGTACGGAATAATTTTGGTTGTGCTTACCGACCTTGAAGCTATTTTATTTGGTACATGGTGAAATGATTAGTGTGACCAGTAGATGACAGTCACACAAGAGATACATGTAGACTGCAATATGATGGCAGTCACACATAGGAGATACGTGTAGACTGCAATATGACTCAAGTAAACAACACCAAATTGTTATATGTTCCACTGAAAATATAGAACATTGTACACGGCGCTCAAAAACCAATCAATATGTTTTAGTACGACTTTGGTAAGCTATGAAGCCGCACCGCTTGATGGATTGTACTGTGCTTCAACATATGAGTATTATAATGGTGTGTGTATAAGGTAAGACGTATTATCTGGTGTTTTATTTCGCAATATCATGCAAAAGCAACTTTCCTTACCTTCTGGTACCTGCTGATCTGTATTTGGGATCTGCATAAACCCATGATAATCTGCGCGCATCCGCCTTTGTAGTCCGTGCTGACACCGTAGTCGATAAGCTTCTTCTTTTCTCTATCTTCTTGTTATGTGACATTCATCCTCCGCTGTTGCCATTTCTAATATAAAGTAGTGTAAAGTTCTTACTTATATCTGTCAGTAAACTCGCCATGAAAGCGCTGAAACATACCGGCGTAGTGAGTTTACATTATTCACCCAAGGAACTTTAGTTATTATAGAGTTCCAGTCGGACGGTTTTTCACGGGACACAATTCCGGCATTGTTATTGCACTAGTGAGCCACGGATGAGAAAATGCTGCTCCGTTATTGATTTAAGTAAAGTCTGAATGTCATTAAAAAAGTTAGCTCCATCTTTTGACACTTCTTCCACACCCGTCCTTGCACGCTACACCCGTACAACAAATATGACGGAGAAAAGACGCTGCCGAAGGTAAGCCACGTAAATAAGACCGCCCACAAAACGGCGCATCCTGAAGCGACTGTCAGAAAGCGGCTTGAAGATGATCAGTAAAAGATAATCTATGCAACATTTTGACCAAAGAACCACCATTACATGTTATGTAGACCACAAGGAAGTGTGAAATTTTTTTTTATATATGACCCCTTTAATGCGCCCTATAATCCGGTGCGCCTTTTGTATTAAAATAGACCTGACTAGGCCCGCTCATCGGTATGCCGATGAACTGTCTCTTTACTTATTGGTATGCTTTAAGATGCAAGCATACTTTTGAATTACGAGCGTCCCCACAACTATGCATAGCGGTTGTCAGAATGAAGCCCTTAAAATCAGCCCCAAAACATCTGGTCTTATTTGCTAGCTTAAGTTTATAGCAAGAGTTGACATAACTATGTTTTTCAACCATGGGAACAAAGAAAGTGAGTGTGAATGTCAATGCTGAGAATAACAGACAGAGATATTGATTGAAATAAAGAAGTATATCTTAAAAAAATCATGACCGACCATGCAACCGACTTGGCGAGGCAGTTCATTTGTACCAGATGTGAACAATTTCATGTGTGCTGGTATGAAAATAAAGTTGCTTGAATCCTGAGGCAGGAGCCAGTTGTTGTACCAGCCGACAACGTTAAAATAATAGCCAATAATAATAATAATAATAACTATCCACGTAAATATGGATAAGCTGCTGATGGTGTGTTTGACGGAAAAGCTGCTTGAAGGAGATCCCGTAGAAGCCCACTCTACAAAGTAAATGTTGTACATTATTATTACATTATCGTCGTCCCTCGCCAATATTCAAATTTTCTGCTTCTTTTTTGAAAGCATACTCTACATATTTTTGGCCTAAATGAATTATTATTCGTGTCTTAAATGTATTACAGTGCATTATTTGTCTTATATTTTATTATTGTGTTATGGCGATCGATAGAGATCGATAAAAGATAGTCACCAACTGGACTTCTGTTTCTGGGTTAACAGTAACTTGCCGTGTCACGTTTACGTTCATGTTAAGCGTAGAGTATAACACTGTTTATGCACTTCATTTTCGACTCCTGGCTCACCAATGTCACATCTTCACCTTGGTGAGGCTTTGGGGTGAGCGATATTAAAAGACAACAGCGGTACCAACATAGCAGGACTCGATGGGACTCGGCACACCTCTTCAATCATCAATCAATTAAAGTTTATTATATAGAATGCCGTAGTCTCGTGGGGTCAGTAATGATGTAGTCTCGCGTGAGAGGACGTGACACGGGAAACAACTGATTAATTCAAACATTCACCAAAATTAAACTAAGGCAAAAATAAGCAAAAAACATATTAAAATATCAAAATCTGGAGGCACTCGCAGGCTATATTGAAGAGTGCTTTGCTGATATCTTGAATTCCATCGAAAAGAGGCTAATTTGTTTGGATGACCGCCTCGCACAAGGTGTTCCACAAGGAGTTCCATGCCATCCGAGAGACTTTGGACTTCGGACAACAACAGGTCGTTTCTCTTGCCGAAGAGAACACTGCTCTTTGTGACTCTGTGAAATCGCTCACCGACAGAGTGGCACAACTCACCCGGGAAAACAAGACCATGAGGGAGAAGATGCTGGACCTCCAGGCGAGATGCATGAGGGACAATCTGGTCTTTGCGGGCATACTGAAAAAGACCGCGGAAGATCCAGAGGAAACCACGATGTCCTTTATGGAACACCGGCTCAAGCTTCCAGCGGACTCCATCAGAAACATCACCTTCCACCGCGTCCACCGGCTTGGAGCTAAAAAGCCGGAGAATAGGAGGCCGAGACCCATCGTGGCAAAATCTGAACACTTCCAGCAGAAGGAGCAGGTGAGCTGAAGGGATCCAACTTCAGCATTAACGACCAGTTCCCCAAGCAGATCCTCGACAGACGGCGCCATCTGTTCCCACTTTGTAAGAAGTTTATCGCCGAGGGATGCTGCTGCTGTCATCACGGTGGATAAAGTTTTTATCAACGGTCAACTTTACCGCGATCTGGAAGCCTCGCCGTGGCTGTATTATTGACATCTGAAGCACGGTAAATGTTGTATATTTTTTTCCTTATGTCTAATTCCCTCTTTCTTTCTTTTCTCTCTTTCACAATACGCATGTGCATCATGATAGCGCTCACGTAAACACCAACCGCTCTCTTTCAGAGAATCATTAGCTATGTTTATTATTTTTCTTTCTTGTTTTCCTTTTTATTTCACTTATTTCTCGTCTTGTCAAATCCATCACTCTCTTCTTTTTTCTTTTCTATGTTTTTGTTTTTCCCTTTCTATTTCTCCACCTGTTATGTGGCCCCTTGTCGTTGTCAGCATTTATCACAATTAAATTACACACACTCACAATTCTCTACTGATACATGCATAACAACTATACACATTTACTCACTTGGCACATCTAAATATATGCATGATAGGCTCACATTTACAAACAGCTATGCATTGCTTACACATAAAGTATGTACATACATCCACACACTTAGTTACAGTCTAGTTTAGTATGTCCTCTATACCAGAGGTCCTCAAGCACCGGTCCGGAGACCGGTACCGGTCCTTGCCGCATTTGCTACCAGGCCGTACAGAAACATTAATTTAATAACTACCACATTTTCTCTGACTTAACTTTCGCATGTCCCACTAAACACACCAATATGCTTGTTAATATATCAACTCCTTTATATCACAACTTCAGCGCTATAGTGAGTTGATTTTTCATGCTAATTTTTTTGCTGTTTTTATCTGCCTCACGTGGGAAGCCGGTCAGTGAAAATAATGCATACATTAAACCTGTCCCTGGTGGAAAATAGGTTGTGGACACCTCCACAATACAATTTGTCACATGGAACGTGCGTGGGGTCGGGTCCAGAGAAATAAATATTACAATTCTTAATAATTTGAAGAAAATGTAAGCAGACATTGCTTTGTTACAAGAGACTCACCTCTCCAAGTCTGATACCCCAAAGCTACAATCACCACAATACCCACACACATACTTAGCTAGTTACAACTCCAAACAGAGAGAAAAAAACGTTCTCATTAGTAGAAAGGTTAACTTTACACTCCACAAATACACATTTCTCTCTTCAAGACACAATCTTACTCATTGATAAATTCAGTTATATTTAAGATTACTCCATCAACTGGTCCAAATCTATTGTGTTACCTATTAATTTAGACTTTTAGAGCTCCTCATCGACTCTACTGCACAAAGGTAACATTATTAATATATTTTCCACCTTGTCAGATCTGCTTGAATTACTCCCCAATCTTAAAATCGATTGAGGATTATCTGGCGCGTTGGAAGACACTGCCCATCTCACTTATGGGAAGGGTTTCTACTGTGAAAATGATGGTCCTGCCTCAGTTTGATTATTTAATTTCAACCAGTGTGTACCCTGCCTTCCGTCCGAATGCAGCTGAGATAGGCTCCAGCACACCCCGCGACCCTGAAAGGGACAAGCAGTAGAAAATGGATGGATGGATGGATGGATTCCCACCAAACCTTCTCAAATTTGGTTTGAATCAGTAGACTAACACATCAATCAGTTTCTTTGGAAAAGTAAACCAGCACGAATCAGCCTTAACACATTACAAAAACCCAAGGAATATGGGGGTCTAGAACTCCCAAATGTTTCCCATTCAATCAATCAATCAATCTTTATTTATATAGCCCTAAATCACAAGTGTCTCAAAGGGCTGCACAAGCCACAACGACATCCTCGGTACAAAGCCCACATACGGGCAAGGAAAAACTCACCCCAGTGGGACGTCGATGTGAATGACTATGAGAAACCTTGGAGAGGACCGCATATGTGGGTAACCCCCCCCCCTCTAGGGGAGACCGAAAGCAATGGATGTCGAGTGGGTCTGACATAATATTGTGAGAGTCCAGTCCATAGTGGATCCAACATAATAGTAAGAGTCCAGTCCATAGTGGGGCCAGCAGGACACCATCCCGAGCGGAGACGGGTCAGCAGCGCAGAGATGTTCCCAGCCGATGCACAGGCTGGTCCACCCCGGGTCCCGACTCTGGACAGCCAGCACTTCATCCATGGCCACCGGACCTGTGCCCCCCCCCCCCTCAAGAAAAAGGGGAGCAGAGGAGAAAAGAAAAGAAACGGCAGATCAACTGGTCTAACAGGGGGGCTATTTAAAGGCTAGAGTATACAAATGAGTTTTAAGATGGGACTTAAATGCTTCTACTGAGGTAGCATCTCTAATTGTTACCGGGAGGGCATTCCATAGTACTGGAGCCCGAATAGAAAACGCTCTATAGCCCGCAGACTTTTTTTGGGCTCTGGGAATCACTAATAAGCCGGAGTTCTTTGAACGCAGATTTCTTGCCGGGACATATGGTACAATGCAATCGACAAGATAGGACGGAGCTAGACTGTGTAGTATTTTATACGTAAGTAGTAAAACCTTAAAGTCACATCTTAAGTACACAGGAAGCCAGTGCAGGTGAGCCAGTATAGGCGTAATATGATCAAACTTTCTTGTTCTTGTCAAAAGTCTAGCAGCCGCATTTTGTACCAACTGTAATTTTTTAATGCTAGACATAGGGAGACCCGAAAATAATACGTTACAGTAGTCGAGACGAGACGTAACGAACGCATGAATAATGATCTCAGCGTCGCTAGTGGATAAAATAGAACGAATTTTAGCGATATTACGGAGATGAAAGAAGGCCGTTTTAGTAACACTCTTAATGTGAGATTCAAACGAGAGAGTTGGGTCGAAGATAATACCCAGATTCTTTACTGATTCGCCTTGTGTAATTGTTTGGTTGTCAAATGTTAAGGTGGTATTATTAAATAAATGTCGGTGTTTAGCAGGACCGATAATCAGCATTTCCGTTTTCTTGGCGTTGAGTTGCAAGAAGTTAGCGGACATCCATTGTTTAATTTCATTAAGACACGCCTCCAGCTGACTACAATCCGGCGTGTTGGTCAGCTTTAGGGGCATGTAGAGTTGAGTGTCATCAGCATAACAATGAAAGCTAACACCGTATTTGCGTATGATGTCGCCTAGCGGCAGCATGTAAATACTAAAGAGTGCAGGGCCAAGAACCGAACCCTGAGGAACTCCGCACGTTACCTTAACATAGTCCGAGGTCACATTATTATGGGAGACGCATTGCATCCTGTCAGTAAGATAAGAGTTAAACCACGACAAAGCTAAGTCTGACATACCAATACGTGTTTTGATACGCTCTAATAAAATATTATGATCGACGGTATCGAAAGCAGCGCTAAGATCAAGAAGCAGCAACATAGATGACGCATCAGAATCCATCGTTAGCAGTAGATCATTAGTCATTTTTGCGAGGGCTGTCTCCGTAGAGTGATTTGCACTGAAACCGGATTGAAAAGGTTCACAGAGATTGTTAGACACTAAGTGTTCATTTAGCTGCTGTGCGGTCGGTAAACACCGGTCGGTAGTTTACCATGAGGTCAGGATCAAGGTTAGGTCTTTTGAGCAGAGGATGAATAACCGCTTTCTTGAATGCTAGGGGAACAGTGCCAGAGGAAAGTGATAAGTTTATAATATTTAGCACTGATGGACCTAATAATACAAAAAGCTCCTTGCAAATAAACTACTATACATATTAAAATAGATCAATCCCAACTTATTAGATCATTTATGGTTAGATATTGAACAATCACTTAGCGAGGAGATCCCAATTTCTAACTTGCACTTTATTAGCCAAATTATACGAAAACACAATTGCTTTAAAAGTATTAGTATACGCATTACCTTAACAGCTTAGTGGGAATTTTTGAAAATAACTAGGTCCCCACTCACTCCCTGCCAATTTACGCCTGATTTTCTGCTTAGCAAGAAACCATTGAACTTTCTACCATGTATAATAAGGGAGTCAGATGCCTCGGAGATATCATCAATGGAAACAGGTTTATCTCTTTTAAAGGTTTAATAACACAGTATGCAATAAATCCTAACACATTCCTAGAATATATACAAAATCAAATCTGTAAGATTTACCAAAACAACATGGGAAATGAATCCCACTACCGTTAATTTTTTCAAAATATCTGCCCCCAAACTTTATCCAAATGATATGCTTTATTATCAAAAATAGATAACACAACAGGTATCCCAGCTTCCAAATGGCACTCAGATGCATCCACAGGCTGTGACCCAGAATTCTGGAAAAAAATATGCCTCAATACTTCTCGTTTGATTAAGAATCAAAATTTACGGCTGATTCAGCTCAAGTTTACTTATATAGCCCACAAATGTCTCAAAGGTTAGCACAAGCCAACACGGCATCTTCTGCTCAGATCCCACATCAGGGCAAGAAAAGCTGAACCCAATGGGAACAACGAGAAACCTTGGAAAGGATGGCAGATGTAGGGACCCCACCTTGGGGGACTGGTGCAATGAATGCCGAGTGGATACAGTTAATAACGTAAAGGTTCATAGTGAGGCCAACAGTGGATCCTCTTGTATGTAGACTTCATGCTAACGAGGCACATTGCTAAGTTGAGTTGAGTTGAGTTGAGTTTGTGTTTATTTCGAACATGCATGCATACAACACGATACATCAATTTCCAGGGAAGATGATCTCTGCTGTTGCGCTTCTTTGCACTTTCATGATTTTCAACCTATTTCTGTGATTTTTCTATAACACATTTTCCTCTTTTCTTTGATTAATTTTATTAAAATGAGGAAGATGTTAACGCATTTTGCAACATGCATATTCAGGCATGTGAGGTTGAAAAAAAGAGGAACATTTCTCTTGGCAGGATGTGCTGCCGACCCCTAAATACAATTTTTAGAATCAAGACTACATTTCCTGCAATTAAATGGATTTCTACAGTATATTTTACCTTAGATTTATTCTCACCTACAAACTTCTTTTGGCTGTCTTTTTGACACTTAATGTACCACAACATTTTAAAAGAGCCATATAAATATTTAATATTTATGAATATATAATATCAATAAATACATAAAGTTAGGGAGATTACATAATCAGCTTTGGGAATAGACATACATCATTGAAAGCTGGACAAACTATTTTTAAAACAAGTGTTACAATTATATCCCAGCAGTTATTAAAGTCTCAGTTTTCACAGTGATTATTTATTTACATTTATCTTTTTCATATTCAAAATATGTAATTAAAGCCAACAGACAAAATATCGAACAGAAGATACGCCAAAAGACAAATGCTGTAACTGTTTATCTTAATTTTGCAGTTCAAGTTGCAGTTTATATCTACTATAAATAATAGATAGTTGCTTCATGAAATTATCATCACTTAACCTGTAAAGCATTGATTGTCTTCTGAATGGGAACGAACTTGTGTTTCGATCCAGCAACATGATCGTCAAGTGCCAAAAGGCCACGTTTTCCATCATTGTTTTTCCTTGCAGAAAATCTTACATTTCGCAAAGCCAGGTTTATCAATCTTGTCAAACAGAAGACTTAGTTGAATTTTATCAACTGTTTTCTCCAGCCAAGACCAGCGTCAGTGACTCACGCATCAATTTTCCAAACATCAGACTTTTAGTTAACTTTTGTCATGTTTGGCCTTTGTTTACAATGAGTTTGCAACCTCCCTTACTAACACAGCACTTTTAATGATAATGATGTTAAACGTTACTCAAGTCTGTGTTACCGTCTGTGGCATCATCGCCATCAGTCATCGAAACAAGAATAGCAGATACCAACGCTGGCAACATAACTTTAAGCCACAAAGGACGCGGTAGGCACAACAAAAGTGGTTGATGGACCAACTTCCTGAGTTGGAAGGTTGAAAACTTTGCAATGAACATATTATATTCGCCATGTTTGTTCAGCCTGCAACCTGGCTTGCTCCTAGCTTACTTGTATCTTAATATTTCTGGGACTTGTTAAAACTTGGAGAATAAACAAAATACCAACATTTTCTTTACATCATATCTTTTTATCAATCTTTCATTTAAAAAAAATGCGAAAGTGTTTTTTTGACTCGAAAATGAATGTTTAAAAACGCAGATTTCCACATTTTCTCTGACATTTCACATGTCTGCATATTGATGTGCTGTGCATGGATCTCTTCGATTTTTTTTTCTGCATGACCATAAAAGTAGACCAAGTTGTGATAAAACGATTAATTCAAAACATAAAATAGTGGCCCAAATATTAAAGTGAAAATTGAATAGCAACACGGATCCCCTCCGGCAGCTTGCTCTGCTGTGATGGTGTGCTTGCTGAGAGACAGTGAAAGACATGATTAAGTCTGGGTCACTGAACAAAAGATGATCCAGAGAAAGAATCCATCTCCAGGCTGTTGCTGGATCCACTATCCTTTAGTGAATGTGCAAGTATGAGGATTCATATGCAAAACATGTATAGATATCGGCCATATGCATCAGCAGCGACAACAATGCAGGCCTCATTCTGACAAAAAAATTGTTGCTAATAACACAGACAAATAGGAACATATTTGTAATTCAGCAAGTGAATACTTTAAGGACAATTGGATGTGCATCCTTCTACATTTACACTGGAAATGATCACATCCTGTAATCCCATCAATAAAACCACAATTAACTACAGCATATGCCTAACTACAGCCTCAATGGTACATAATTGATATTAAAATCTTAAAATTAAAATTGAGAGAACATGCTGACATGTTGCATTTGCAAATAAACATATTTGTCTCTGGATGAGGGATGTATTGTTTAAACATAGACGGCAATGACCCATCATTTTTCTCCGTTCCATGGCTTAGCTTTTCATCACCAAAAATAGTCTGCAGTTCTTTCATGACTACACATGAATGCCTTTAAAATCTGCTTTGGAGAGATTTGGCTGCAAACCTCCTTCCAGCTGAGCAACCTAAGCTGTAGAACCATAAACCAAGCTAAGCTGTGCAACCACATACCTTAAAATACAACGTGAAATACAAGAAATGGTAAACATTTTTATTTATGGTACTTATTTACAATGTCTGGTTAAATAGTATCCAGTGTTCATTTTGTTGACTAATAACTTTTGTTTGAGTTATTGTCAACAACCTATTTTCCCTGACAAAAATAAGACTATAACAAAACAAAACAAATGCACCTTGACGAAGACGATAACAAAATTAACTGACATTTTACTCAACAAATAAAAACAAGATGAAAATGTTGACAGAAAAGAAATCCCACCATATTTAATTTTGTCTTGTAGATGGTTGGGAAAAGTTGGGAATATATCCAAACACAGCTCTTTAACACCGTACATATGAAAGAGGGGCCAGGAGTTAGTTGCGAAGGAGACTTTTCCTTGTGAGATGAGGAATTTGGATTTCTCACGGCCAACCAGGTAGACTTGACAGATCTGCCTGGTTGGCCACGTCTATAAGACCAGCTGATAGGCAACGCATCACAGTGTTAAGGTGACCCCTCTGAAGAAGACTGCAGATGACAGTTGAAACATGTCAGGTGATCTAATATACCGAAAATATTGTCTGATTACAAGATATATATATATATATATATATATATATATATATATATATATATATATATATATATATATATATATATATATACATATACATACATGAGGACTCAACCAGAACATGTTATGAAATAAGTAACACAATATTTCAGCCAGCCAGAAAAATCCACCCGCTCTCATATTCCTCAACTGATATACTAGCATTTCTCTAGGTGCAAATATCACAGTATAGCATTACAAAACATCTCTGACAAAACACGATCGTAATGTAAGACATTTTTAGTTTGTTAATGTCAGGGTTTCGCCTAAAATGGCAAAATACCTCTGGCGGTGGGGGCGTGGTCGATATGATGTCATCACAGAATTTGCTATGATACGTATATTCATTGAAAAGGGATGTGAATATACATTTAAAACAAATCTGTTATTATTAAGTATAGTATTGGCATATATCCAGTATTTTTCGTACATATGGTTTTGTTGTATTTTTAAATTGTTGCTGCTTATTGTGCAATGTAATTTGTGGAGAATTTTTCTTTTTTTAGAGAGATATCTCCAATTCTTTTAGTGCCTTTTTCTGTAATAAAAACAATTGGCAACAAATTTAGCATGTATTTTTGGTGTTATTGGCGCCTGTAATCGTGTTTAGAGACTGTGTTTAGATTCTGTGGCGCCACGTCCGTGACAAAAAGTGAAGTGAAGTGAATTATATTTATATAGCGGGGTGTAGTGTTGGGGGGCATGGTACTTTTTTTTGTCACAAAAAAATACAATCATGCGTGCAAACGGACTGTATACCTGCAAACTGTATTGATCTATATTGATATTTAATGTAGTAACCAGAAATATTAACCAAAAAAAACAACCTTTTGTGCGAATGAGTGTGAATGAGGGGAGGGAGGTTTTTTGGGTTGGTGCACTAATTGTAAGTGTATCTTGTGTTTTTTGTGTTGATTTAATAAAAATTATTATTATTATTTTTTTATTTTTTATTTCTTGTGCGGCCTGGTACCAATCGATACACGGACCGGTACCGGGCCGCAGCTCGGTGGTTGGGGACCACTGCATTAGGACATTCAAAGAGGGCAAAATAAATCTGTCGTGGAAATTGTCGGGTTTGCTGCGGACACTTGAGCCCCGTAACAAGATTCCTTCACAAAACTATTTTACTAATACCGTGGTTCCTGTTTTGTACAACATGACAAAAGCCCAATTAGAGACAGCAGTGTCCGTAGCACCCGCTGCCACTCAGCCGCTAAAATGTACCACATAAGATGGGTGATTTATCAGGTGCATTTATTTTTTATTATTATTTTTTACAAGGTGCTGTTTTTGTTTTATATGGTGCCAAGTATACACAGTAGAAAACGTGGCAGGTATAGCTGCACCAGATACCCATCCATCCATCCATTTTCTACCGCTTGTCCCTTTCGGGGTCGCGGGGGGCGCTGGAGCCTATCTCAGCTGCATTCGGGCGGAAGGCGGGGTACCACCTGGACAAGTCGCAACCTCATCGCAGGGCCAACACAGATAGACAGACAACATTCACACTCACATTCACACACTAGGGCCGATTTAGTGTTGCCAATCAACCTATCCCCAGGTGCATGTCTTTGGAGGTGGGAGGAAGCCGGAGTACCCGGAGGGAACCCACGCAGTCACGGGGAGAACATACAAACTCCAAATTAATTTAAAAACTGTACATTTGAGTTGAAACAGAAATGTTGATAATTTTAATAAACTTAAGTTAAAAAAAAGCTTGGATATGTCTCTTTTTTTGTATTGAAAAAAAAATCTAACCATCCATCCATCCATCCATCTTCTTCCGCTTATCCGAGGTCGGGTCGCGGGGGCAGCAGCTTAAGCAGGGAAGCCCAGACTTCCCTCTCCCCAGCCACTTCGTCCAGCTCCTCCCGGGGGATCCCGAGGCGTTCCCAGGCCAGCCGGGAGAGATAGTCTTCCCAGCGTGTCCTGGGTCTTCCCCGTGGCCTCCTACCGGTCGGACGTGCCCGAAACACCTTCCTAGGGAGGCGTTCGGGTGGCATCCTGACCAGATGCCCGAACCACCTCATCTGGCTCCTGTCACTAAAATATTGAAACAAACCGAACCGTGAATTTTGTGTATCGTTGCATACTTAATATTTATGTATACATATAGGATAGTTATTTGTTTATTGTCCAGTGGTATACAGGTACAGAGAATTGCACTACATGAAGGCCAAATCTTTCTTTGTGTCTTTTTACCCGAGTGTACATTTTTGGTACTGTATTGATTTAAGGTAGAAAAGCGCTATACAAGTATAACCCATAATATATAATATTGTTTATTTATGGGATATTTATTTTTCTATATATTTTTATTTCTATGCATATCATATGGCACACTGCAATTTATTGAGATGAATGCCAAATGTTCTAAAATACTGTCTATAGTGGTTTTATTAGAAAGATAAAATGTTATAGAACGTAGTAGCGTATATATAATAAAAAAATAACATCACAGTTATTTGGCAGAGTAACTAATTATTCTTACGATGAGGTAACTGACTTACTAGCTCCATTACTTTTTGGGAAAATAAATAATTAATTACTTTTTTAAGGTAAGCTGACAAACACTGCTGCTAGTGGTGTATAAGGTTGACGGACGTCCTAGTTAAACAAGACCCCTTCCTGCCGTTCTTGTCATGCATGTTTTGAAGTGTACCTGTGATGGCGTGATGAGAGAAGGCTTCTACATAGGTCAGGTAGTTGTGAGGACAGTTTTTCTTAAGCCACTTGCAGACGTCCTGTTGAGTCCACAGCACCACAGGTTTGGACAGACTTGACAACGTTGGGCTGGTGTGATACACAGTAAACGCTTCACCTGGATGCAGCTGAAAACAAGCACACAACTTATTGTATAAGAGATGTTTGTAAGTGTGGAGTGTGTAGACACAAACACCAAATAAAAAAAAGCCAGGGAAAACATTTTTTATACTGTATTTGTAAAAGCAGGAACATCGCCCCAACAGTGCCCTTGATCTAGCTGCTTTTTAATTAAGCATTTATATACACTCGCCATCAGACACAACATTGTGTACACCTGCCCAATCCAACAAAAGCAGAGATAAGAATGCTGCCAAATAGTCACTTTTCACTAAGATAACAATGATCATTAAATCAATTTGCATTTATACATGTGGTGATTGTACATATTTATAAATTATTTAAAAATTATCTAAAATATTATTTGAATCTAAAAAATGCCTCACAATTTGGTGCAACAAACTGCACAAAATAGGTGAGATGGACATTTTAAGAACACATTTTGAAGTTAAACTAACACATTTTTAGTTAAGATGTGTTTGTACATAAAAGCAATTGATGTTGAAATATAGTTTAGTCGTAATAAAACAATTTTCACCTTTTCCATAAAAAAGGGAAACTACACATGTAGACTAATCCTGTACAAAGTGACACATCATTTCAACCATGTGTTCATACAGTGCAAATGTGTTTTACCAACTTTCCAAAGTGTCTGCCCGCACTGTCAGCCCTTTGTAAAAACTTGTATTGGCCCTCGGCATTATCAAAAAGATAACATGAATCCATTATTACAGAGCTATATTATCAAAATTGAAGTAGTATTACGCTAGATGTTACACTAATTTGCTTTGTCACCTAAAACACGAAGCTAAAATGTAAATGTTTTATTTAGATAATTTAGCATAAACTGACCTGATTGGTTTTAGCATCTTTAATACACATAGGGCCTGATCTACTAAAGGTTTACATGTATTAAAACTAAGGCTGTCAAGTGATTAATTTAAAAAAATAAGATAAATCCCACCCTTGACCTGTAATTAATCATGATTAATCATGATTGATCACGGGTTATTATTTGCTTGCATAAATAAAATTTGCTTAAGAAAATACCCCAATATTTGGAAATAAATGCAATTTGGTAGTAAGAATGTCATACAGGAACTTTTTTTTAATGTTTTACTGAACTGCAAGTCATTGATTTGCTCAAAACTTGGTGACAGTAAGTATAGCAAAAATTCAATGCACATTTTGAATGTCTCTGCAATAACATAGCAAACTGGGTACAGATGTAAAGTATATTAATAGATAATGTAATAAAGAGGTCCATAAACAACTTTACTTAGTGCACCATTAACATGGTCACTACTGCATAGCTTCTCTTTAAATCAGATAAATCACACCCTTGACCTGTAACTAATCATGATTAATCACATGATTAATCACATAATTAACCATGATTAATCACGGGTTATTATTTGCTTGCATGAATAAAATTTGCTTAAGAAAATACCTCAATATTTGGAAATAAATGCAATTCTTCTCTTGTTATATTCTTATTTTTACTGTTATATTTTTATTCTTATTGTTGCTTTTTATTTTTAATCTTATTGTTATATTTTCTATTTTATTTCCATTTATACCCCCATTATTTACATTTTACTTTTTAAATTTCGATCTCAATTCTGTACAATGCTGCTGGAATTTTAATTTTCCTGAGGGAACTCTCCTGAAGGAATCAGAAAAGTACTATCCATCTATTTACAAATGCATTTACACTTCCTTAGTTTAAACAAATGTAAGCCATTTTTTATTTTGTTGGACCAGATGTGACGTGTCGTGCTATTATTGTGCGGCCGAAAGTGGTGTGTGTGTGTGTGTGTGTGTGTTTGTGTGTGTGTGTGCGTGTGTGTGAGACAGAGAAGGTGCCTTGATGGGAAGCCAGTGTGTTGACGAGAGACGTGACGGTTGCCAAAAAAAAGAAGGTGCCTCATGATTCCCTTCTTATGGTCTGTCTTTCCATCTGGCGTTCATCTAATTGCTAACTCTCGATTGCACAAACAAGTTTATTTACTTTTTCAGATGACAGCGCTGATCTCATTTTTGTAAAAACTACCTCTAGTTTGTACGGCGTTAGTTGGCGACATGAACGACATCTTGCAGTGTCCTTCGTGCGGTGGATGTCCATTTCAAAAAGACATTGTTTAATTTATCTGTGGTAAACGCAGATAAACTCAGCCAACAGAGTTTGTTGTCCTCTGCTGTCCATGTAGCATCCATGCTTGCAGCGGAATCCTTTTGTTCATGTTTCGCTTTAAGATGCTAATTTAAACTTGATGATAAAAAAAAAAAGAAGTTTGTCGCTTCAATACTAACTAATTACCTCAGTTTTATCTAACGGTCCATTGGAGTTTGTTTTAAAAGGCGCAGAGCACATCGCTGTAAATATCATTACACGGGCGTGTGATGTAATCACTGCCTGTGCACTGCAATATTTTGTCCAATAATTAAAATTAATTAACGTTGACAGCCCTAATTAAAACACATGCAAACTTGATAGCACTCACAAAGCTGATCTACTAAAACTGTGTGCAGAGGATTGTGTCTCTTCCATCCATCTATTTTCTACCGCTTATTCCCTTTGGGGTCGCGGGGGGCGCTGGAGCCTATCTCAGCTACAATCGGGCGGAAGGCAGGGTACACCCTGGACAAGTCGCCACCTCATCGCAGGGCCAACACAGATAGACAGACAACATTCACACTCACATTCACACAATAGGGCCAATTTAGTGTTACCAATCAACTTATCCCCAGGTGCATGTCTTTGGAGGTGGGAGTGTGTCTCTTAAATGAGCAAAATAAGCGGCGCAATCCATTTAGCTTGTCCGTCTTCAAGAATATGCAGAATATATGCTAATCATCAGAATGCCTTACTAGGAGGATACAATGTTAATTTAATTATTTAGCACATGCAGTGTGATTTATCAAGATTAAAACTCAACTGCAAGGGCTATTTTGCATCTTTAGTTAGCACGTCCAAAAAGTGTGTGCAAACTGACACAGTTACACACACAACTGTGAGAAAGAAGGCGGTTGGGTTGTAGCTTCATCCTATGAATCCTATGACCTACCCAGTGGCCTTGTGGTTAGAGTGTCCGCCCTGAGATCGGTAGGTTGTGAGTTCAAACCCCGGCCGAGTCATACCAAAGACTATAAAAATGGGACCCATTACCTCCCTGCTTGGCACTCAGCATCAAGGGTTGGAATTGGGGGTTAAATCACCAACATTCTTCCCGGGCGCAGCCACCACTGCTGCTCACTGCTCCTCTCACCTCCCAGGGGGTGAACATGGGGATGGGTCAAATGCAGAGGACAAATTTGACCACACCTAGTGTGTGTGACAATCATTGGTACTTTAACTTTAACTTAAGAATGCTTGTCAACATACACGAACTGTCAAAAATTTTAATATTATACATATTGTCTATTAAAAATATAATTTTATAACAGTATAGCTGCTGAAGCTGATTGAAACAAATTAAATAGATGCACTGTGGTTTCTGCTGCTGGCTTTTTTTTATGACATCTGTTTTTTTCCAACAGAATATATCTTAACTTATTGCCTAAATGAAAATAATGTTTTGCAATATGTAGAATTTTCTTGTATCTGGAGCACACACAAGCAGTTAGTGTCAGGCTCTATCTGAACGCACCTTCAGAGTGCAAAAAAAAAAAAAAAGGTTTCCATTAAAGAAGCACCGGAGGACTGCCTCTAAAAAGCCCAGAAAAAAATTGGTAAATGTCTGCTGTTTGTTTGAAAACATAGCAAAATGCCACAGGTGGGAGCATAATAACATGAATGTGCAGTACATGATCAAGTGTCTCCGTACACACAAAAACCTCATTTAAATAAGGCGGTCTGCACCACTTTTCAACTGTACACAAAGTGTTAGTAGCTCACACACCCACTAATAGCACACACAATTTTATAGTTAGAACATGCTCTTTAGTGCCTGGTATTTATCTATGGGCCTGATCTACTAAATCTCATGTATATGCAGAGTGTATGCTTATTACTAGAACGCCCACAATTCAGGGAGGAGGAGATGCAACTATAATATTTTAGTAACTGTTTGCGGTCGCTGTTTTTGTGTCAATAGTTAGCACGTCTGGAAAGTCCACGTAAACTGGCACAGTTACGCACAAATGGCTGTGAAAAGGAAGCGATAATGCTGCAAAGACAGACAATTGAGAGAGAATCCTCTGTCCGTGTGCATGTCAACATATTTGGACAGTCATAAATTAGAATATTAGACATATTGGTTGTTGGCAGGTGGTTTTTTTAATAGTTTTTGTTTTTTTATACAATAGTTACTTTAGGAGATATATTATTGTCTCCTATATGAAAAAACGTGTTCAAACATAAATTTTCTTGCGTCTGAATCGTTCCAGCCTAATCTGACTCTCGCCAGATCCTTGTAGTTCGCTGAGCTCCACACACAAGGATCTGGGAGTTCTCAATAGGAGATGTATTTCAGAAAGCGGGCCCTTGTAAAAAAAATCATTGTATGTGATGAGATAAACCACTTGTCAGTTATCTTGAATGACGTGCTACTTCAACCACTCACATCCAAATCAACCTGTGACGCTGATGAGAGCGACGCTGGGAAAAACATCCCAGCCACCAATAAATGCCTTCAAAACGTTCTCAGTTCATCTTTTAAAGAATTAATATTCGATAGATTCGACAAAACAGTTGCAATAGCAGAATCAATGTCAGCACACGATGCAGCGAGGGCTGCATTGTTGTTTGAATCAATCAGTCGCTTTGGCCCTACGTCACATTTATGAAATCCCGCCCGGCGACCCTGATTGGTTCATTATTTTTTGCTATCTGGAAGGAGTTTGCAATGCCTTCAAACCCAAATCCTTGTGTGGAGCTCAGCGAACTACAAGGGTCTGGCGAGAGTCAGGTTAGTTCCAGCCCACCACCGGAGTTATTGCTGGTAGTTTTGCAAAACAGATTCTGTTGTCTAGATCGCACTTCAATACAGCCCAAAAAGGCAGTACAAATTATGTTTGTGTGCTCCATATTCAACAACATAATGAAACAACACAGGTTGGAGCATATGAAATCAGTAGGGAAAATAGTGAATATAGGGAAATGAGTGTCCCCATAAAAATATGGATTTAAATACGGTGATCTTTATCACTTTTTCACGTATCAATTGCGCATGCAGTCTAACTAGATCACCCGCAACACCTCGAACAACAGTACACACAAGGGGTGTGGGAAAAATTTGATTCGAATTCGAATCGCAATTCTCACTTTGTGCGATTCAGAATCGATTCTCATTTTTAAAAAAGTGATTTTTTATTGATTTATTTATTTTTAAATTAAAAAAAAAAAAGTTTTTATTTTTTTAATTAATCAATCCAACAAAACAATACACAGCAATACCATAACAATGCAATCCAATTCCAAAACCAAACCCGACCCAGCAACACTCAGAACTGCAATAAACAGAGCAATTGAGAGGAGACACAAACACGACACAGAACAAACCAAAAGTAGTGAAACAAAAATGAATATTATCAACAACAGTATCAATGTTAGTTACAATTTCAACATAGCAGTGATTAAAAATCCCTCATTGACATTATCATTAGACATTTATAAAAATAAAAAATAAAGAACAATAGTGTGACAGTGGCTTTCACTTGCATCGCATCTCATAAGCTTGACAACACACTGTGTCCAATATTTTCATAAAGATAAAATAAGTCATATTTTTGGTTCATTTAATAGTTAAAACAAATTTACATTATTGCAATAAGTTGATAAAACATTGTCCTTTACAATTATAAAAGCGTTTTACAAAAATCTACTACTCTGCTTGCATGTCAGCAGACTGGAGTAGATCCTGCTGAAATCCTATGTATTGAATGAATCGGGAAATAATCGTCTTTGACTCGAGGATCGTGTTGAATTGAAAAAAAAAAAAGATTTTGAATCGAATCGTGACCCCAAGAATCGATATTGAATCGAATCGTAGGACACCCAAAGATTCACAGCTCTAGTACACACAATTGTATTTTTTGCACACGCTATTTAGCACTTATTACTTCAGATTTTAGTAGCTCCTTAGTAGACCCGGTCAGGACGTGGACTTTGGTGCAGCTTACTGCAAGGATTTCGCAGATCGCTGTGAGGAATGTTTTCCCGTGGTGCAAACGGACTATTGCAGACTTCGGAAGAAGGTATTAACATGTTCAATCTCGACTATAAAAAGAACAAACAAAAGGCGCACACAAGGCGAAGACACAAACTCGGCGCAGGGTACAAAAACTAACACTTAAACAGACATGAAACAAAACTACATTTACTGTGACATGAAACTATGGCATGGACCGAGCAAAAACAAGATATCCAACATGGGCAGAGCAAGAGATGAATAATGTAATCAGCGTAGCAAGAGCAATGTCAGGAGTGATTTCGCCAGGCTGACTACCTGGCAACTACAGGCTTAAATAGTTATGTCATGATTGACAACAGGTGCGAGTGTCCGAACACCAGCAGCAGGTGAAAATCATGCCACCATGGCAACCAAAACAAACAAGAGTGCATCAAAAAACAGGAACTAATAGAGTCCAAAAACCAACAGAACATAACCAAACAAAACATGACAGAACCAAAATGTATCAACATGGCACCTCATGCCCTTTAACATTTCTCTATGCAGCCGTCTGTAAAAAAAAGAAGAACACATGTATATTCTAAATATACATTATATTCCCAACTCTTGCCTGTGTCATATTGAACTCCTCAGCTCCTCCTTTGTTATAATGTCCCTCATTTACGCATACAAAATCCATGGATTACCATACCAACTGAGCCAAGCATAAAACGTGAGAGTAACACCGAACTGCTGCCAAATATTCTACCTCATTACGCACTACATGTCATGGGGATTATTTAGGCAGACATGTCATGCAAACAAGTGCAGCATGCACGCACTTTTGCAGCTTAATATAAAATTCTGACCTGCGACCAGTTGGCAGACTTTTCAATACAGTCCATGTTAGACACTGATTAATAGGGCAGCTATGTTTTATATTAACAGACATGATAATTGGATCTGTTTCTCTATATTACACCTACTTAACCATCAGATCTAACACCAATCAACCCAATCAAGTAAAGGCCAGTCCACTCATTCCAAGGCTCAATTACTGACCTCCGCTGTAATTGATCATTGACAATACACACATACATCTATAAACTTCTCGTTGACGGCAACTGACTTGGAAAAGATTGAGTGTGAATGAGGGAAGATAAAAATACTCCCTGATATATGGACGTGGCCACATGTGTCTGCAGTGAAGCTGCAAGCATGCAAATGTATCCAATCAATGTAACAATCCTCATAATGAGGATTAATCACATTGTTTATTAGAGCAAGTGAGGCTTGCAAGTGCATGCAGGACAATCATCAGCTATTTGTTAACTTCAGACAACACTTTATTGCTGTGCTCTGTCTTCCTCTTCTTTTTTTGATTGATAGTTTGCATCTGAGTACAGTATCAAGTGTTTGGCAGCACACTGAAACTTAAAGTTCGATTGCATGAAGTTTAATAGAGACGTTAATTTACAATGTAACAAGCAAGGAGAGAAAATCATTTTAAAATGATTTTAAGTTGTCATGGAAGCCAACAAGATGAATGGTTTACATGTAGAGTTTGTTCAGTTTGCGTATTTTAGTTTAAGATTATGTACAGTAGGAAGGGGATTCATATGGCCCCATTCATTACGGTTTAACTATCTACTCTAGTGTTGAATATCTTAAAATGTGTTTTGTGGCAATTCCAACTTTGAAAACAGTGTCAGTTGCTATGTAGCTTGGCGCTTTTCATCATTTTTAACAGACTGCATTGCAAAAGGATTAACCCCGACCTTCCTTTCATGGAAGACCCACCCAGAAATAGGGCCATACAAATCCCTTCCCTACTGTACATATGTGGCAATAGATTGTCGTAGACATAATAAAGTATGTTTCAAAAGGGCAAACAAGAAACAAGACTTAAAGCATTAGACGAGATTGTTTGCCGGGGTACTTTATAGAAATGATGACCTTCATCGTGAAGAAACCTCGTACCAAAATGATAAGTTAGGAATCATTCTCCCATTCGTCTTTTCTCCGTGCCTCTCATTTCTCGGATGTTTTTCTGACCATTCATCACAGTGTATCTCATCTGGCCAGTTCTCTGTTGATCCTGTTCACACAACCCAAGACCTAATTCTGTCCAGTGGGAGGAGCTCCCTCATTCATTACATACACAGGGAGCAGCGGGGGAGAAGTGGGAATGAGGGGGGAGGGGGCGATTTTGAAGCTCAATATGGAGCGGAAATATAATGAGAAATGGAAGATAAGGACCATGAAACGGAAGATGGGCAGTATACAGTATGTACTGTGTACCTCATAAGTCATTCATTTAACCCTTAGGTTCATATTGTTATTGAGAAAGTCGGCATGCTAAAATGCTTATATAGTTGTCTTTCTGCATATAAAACAACATTTTTAGTAACTGCTTTTCTGCATAATGCTTCAAGTCATCTCTGTATAAAGAAAATTAATGTATGGAGGATTTTGAAATTATAGTATAGCAGAGGTGTGGACTCGAGTCACATGACTTGGACTCGAGTCAGACTCGAGTCATGAATTTGATGACTTTAGACTCGACTTGACAAAATGTAAAAAGACTTGCAACTCGACTTAGACTTTAACATCAATGACTTGTGACATCACTTGGACTTGAGCCTTTTGAATTGACATGACTTGACATGACTTGCTACTTTCCCCAAAACCCAAAGATGAAAAAGTTATTCGGGAGCGCTCCGTATTTTTCATTGTGTACTTGTCTATCAGCGTTGCGTGTGTCAGCTGGTGTGCGCTCAGTACAACAGCCAATCAAATTAGATCTACTTTGTTTTCATCACACAGCATTCATCCAATCAAATTGCAGGACAACCAACGAAGAAGACATGTCCAAACCACACGCCAGTGAACAAAAAATGATACCTAAAATAATTTCGTTTGGGTATAAAAATTACGAGGTGGTCAACACAAAACGGTTTGCAATATGCAACACATGCGGTTCGAAAATTACTGATGGAGAGGCAACAACTTCCAACTTCGTCCGGCATTTGAAGTTGCACAAAGAACGGTAAGTTTTGAATGTAAGATAACGTTTATTGGCTAAGTAACGTGACTTTTATTTGCTGTGTAGTTAAATCAGTGAGGCTGTAAACTCACTGCTAACGTTATAACGTTATTGCAAACACGGGAATCTGTTGCAGTTCACCTTATTCATACTTTTTGTTCAGTGATTTTTTTAAGCAGGGTTACGTTAGTCAATATATCACACGTAACGTTAGACGGCGGTCAGCAGCACCGCGTATTTTAGCCACCTAAAAAAAGACAAAAATAGTAAAATAAGTGGCAGTTAAAATGTATACTATATTATGAATATGTGTACCGTTTTAGCTAGCTTTCTGACATACTGTTGGTTGTTTACCTCAGTGGTCCCCAACCACCGGGCCACGGCCCGGTACTGGTCCGTGGATCGATTGGTATCGGGCCGCACAAGAAATAATTTTTTTTTTTTTTTTTTTTTAATTAAATCAACATAAAAAACACAAGATACACTTACAAGTAGTGCACTAACCCAAAAAAACTCTCCCCCCCTTTTGTTCTGGGCATTGAACATGAAGACTCTTCCTTCACTGTTCCGAGTGGCCATGAGAGTCTTGGCAGTGCCTGCCTCCAGTGCTCCAGTGGAGCGAGTTTTCAGCCATGGTGGCATCATACTACGCCCCCATCGTGCACAAATGACTGACAGACTCTTGGCTAATTTGGTCTTTTGCAAATGCAATGCAGCATAGGGCCCTGACATATAATAAGTACAACTTTTTTGTTATGTTCACGTATATGTCATGTTTTTTCAATGTTAACACTTTTGTACAAATAAGTACATTTGCACTTTATTTTTCAATGTGTTTGTTCTGTAAAGGAATGAGTTCATGTTTAAAATGACTGGTTAATAGTGCTATTATAAAGTGCAATGTCAGCACAATTTTCTTTCCTGCAATTTAAAATGCACTTGTTTTAATAAATAAATACAGCGTTTTAAAAGCATACACAATCTGTGTTAATATATTAGTCTGTGGTTAAAAGGACTTGAAAGGACTCGAAACTCAAAATGCAGGACTTAGGACTTGACTTGAGACTTTCCAGTCTTGACTTTGGACTTGACTCGGGGCTTGCCTGTCTTGACTCGGGACTTGACTCGGACTTGAGGGCAAAGACTTGAGACTTACTTGTGACTTGCAAAACAATGACTTGGTCCCACCTCTGTAGTATAGTATATGGTATATTATAGTAGAAGATATAGGATAGTATAGTATAGTACAGTATAAGGGTGTACTCACACTAGGCCATTCTGTTGTGAACTGTTATGAAATAGAAAAAAACACATTTGCATTCCCAGCTACCATAACATATATAAATATAAGTTAACCATTGTAATTAATGTGTACTCACTCCTTTATGAGTGATGAAGGTGTAGAAGGAGGAATGATGCCTCACAAACGCACGGCCCACTTTGCGGTGTACATTTTATTCTTTTTTCCCCCCTTAATGTTGTCAATTTACTGTTGAGTTAGCCATGTTGGACTGAGCAGCCTGCACAGAGATGCCACACATGGACTTTTGCTGTAGGGACCAGTGTTAATTTTGACCAAAAAATTGAAATTTAATTTTAGTCATAGTCTTTTGATGAAAATGTCTTTTAGTTTTAATTTAGTTTAGTAAACTTAGGGCATGATTTACTAAAGGTTTGCGTGTATTAAAACACGCAAAACTTGATAGCACATGCAAAGCTGATCTACTAAATTGGTGCGCAGAGGATTGTGTCTCTTTACTGAGCAGAACATGGAGGGCAATCCATTTAGCGTGTTTGTCTTCATAAACATGCAGAATATATGCTGATCATCAGAAAGCCCACAGTACTGGGAGGAGAAAATTTTAATATAATTATTTAGCACTCACTTAGCACACACTGTGTGATTTGTCATTACTAAAACTCAACTACGAGCGCTAAAGTATTTTGCAACTTTATTTAGCACGTCTGAAAAGTATGTGCAAACTGGCACAGTTACACACGACTGTGAGAAATTAAGTGATCGCGCTGCGGCTCCATCCTACATATGCTTGTCAACATAAATGTCAAAAATGTAAGTACTAGACATATTTTCTGCTCGGAAATATCATTTCATAATTGTACAGCTGCTGATTTAAGGACCTGATTAAAACAAATTAAATTGATGCATTTAGGTGTTTTTTTAATTACATTTTCTTTCATGTAGAGGCTATATTATCAACGTATCTCCTATATAAACAACTTATAAAAGCAATATGCATTTTCTTGTGTCTGGACTCTGGAGTGTACTCACGCTGGCACTGCCAGCCTCTCCCTTGAGCACACTTTTAGCACTTGAAAAAAATACACCGCACGACTGCTTCTAAAATGCCCAGACAAAGTGGTACAAAACATAAAACTTCAAAACGCCACATGTAGGGAGCATGATAACATGAATGTGCAGTAAATGATTGAGTGTCTCCGTGGTAAAATCCATATAGTACATGCAAAAACCTCATTTAAATAAGGAGGTCTGCACCACTTTTCCATTGTACACACAGTGTTAGTAGGTCACACGCAAAACAGCCACTAATACTACACGCTATTTTATTGTTGTTTTATTTTTTAGTGCATGGTATTTGGCTCTTAGTAGATCCGACTCTAAATGTCACAACATCTCAGTCAGCTAAAATTACAGTAAATTTAGTCAACTAAAATATAAAATGTAAAATAGGTTACCTCAATAGGCAGCCCATAGCTTTTTGAGTTACTTTATTAACAAATTAACTGAAAAACAGACAAAACTAACGGCACTCCTGGCAGAGATAAAAAAATGCACCAAATGCATCCTTGGTGCTCTTCCGTTCTCTCCCCCATGTGACCATAAGGAAAAATATTTGTTATTGATTATATTCCACCAATCCTGTTTACTTGAAAGGTGCACTTGACAAGCATTCACAGCATTGCTTGTACTGTTCAATTCTGCAAATGCTTTGTTACAGGATTAGAAAGTAATTCCCTATTTTGAAATGCAGTAGATATATGTAGTTCTTTTTCTTTTTTACAAGGAATGGATAAGAGGGAAAAGCGTTTAACATGAGGTTTCATTTATAATTCGATGTGGGCACCTGATTTCTCTACCAGCTTCTCAACCAGCCTTGGTATCTGGTCATGTTATGTCACCTGGAACTCTTGTGGGATATAAGACATGATTTCTCATATTGAGCAGTAAAGTTATTCTAAAGTATTTGGTTTGGTACAGGACTCCCATACCGGCCTCTAATACAGCCCAACAAAAGAGATTGTAAGGGTGCCATCTTGCATGAATATCAAATATTCAACATAAACCTTGCACTGATACCTGACCATGAAAGATTATTATTTAAAAAAAACTACACAAATATGTTTTTTAGTATGACCCCGAAGGGAATGAGCGGTAGAAAATGGATGGATGGATGGAGTATTTTAAAATAGGGCGTTAATTTTAACCCTTTACTTTTCTGCCTGCATTAAATGTTAAGGATAGTTAAATAATCTCCAACATTCTCTATGTAGAAGCATTCATGAAAAATATTTATATAACAGTGTTGTGTACGTGTACATTTTTCCTGTGTACAACAATACTGTACAAGATATGGCCAAGACAGTTTTTGCTTTGCTTAGCATCTCTTTCGGCTGTCAGATGATCTCAGTTCACTTGCTTTTTTTAGATTCTATCCGTCTCTTCGATCCCACTCTGGCAGACCCTGATACATGATCACGCATATCTCCCACACTTCTCATCCTTCATTCACGTCCTCTGTTTGACACCAAACCTTTTCTGTCTCTGGCTGATGCGAATATGTTATTTAACAAGCCCGGTCTAGTCTGGCACAATTGTGCATCAAAATGTTTTTGAATACATGAGTTGTGCTTGTGCGTGAGTGTTAACTACTGTCAGTCTCGGGACGGGACGCAAACAAAAATGCCCACTAAGGGGGAGTCAGCAGAGACGTACAAAAGATAGGATTATTATAATGACCTATATTTACTATGAGCCAAACATCTGTCTCAAATGTTGTTTAAGTAGTAGTACGATTGTATTTCCTCCACGAGGGATATAACAATAAACGGTATTAATGATAACTGTGGTAAAACTCTCAACGGTCAGTATTAGTATTTGAAATTAAAATTTGTAAAAAAAACATAATTGATAGCCGCACTTTGATAAACTGACGGGCGGACTGGCGCTAGCTTGCAAGCTTAAATACTAAAATTAATACAAAAGACATCGTCTTTCCCCATTAAGAAACAACATACCCCAATCTAAACTTATAAAAATAAATTACTGTCTGAGCAACAAAGCTATTCAATTGTGCACATTCACTATGTGTCCATGCACTAAATTAGTCCAATTTCTCTAATAGTTCGGCTCTAAATAAGCATTCTATAACCTATGGAAACACCTTAAGCTGATGGTGTTCGGTTTGTGAAAAGTCGACTTGTTGTGTTTTTAGTGTTTTTCCTGCTTTCTCCTCTTGTCTACACCTGTGCTTCTAGTGATTTGTCCTCGGCGAGGGGCGGACCTTGATGCACACCTGCTCACAATTAGCACTGCGGTATATAGGCACGTCACGGTCAGCTTGGCCTCGCCGGTTATTGTCTCCTGCACCTCCCACGTGCATGTGCCTGCTTCGTTTCATCAGTCCCGGTATGTTGCCACTCCTTATTCCTGTAATCCCTCACCTCTTTGTGCTTGCTTCCTAGCCCCCCCTGAGGTAAAGAGGATTTTTGTGTTGGACTTATTGCTGTGTTCAGTGCGCCCTGGCCTACCTCCCTGCCGACCACTGTGGAACCTGTTTTTGTTGATTATTCATGGTGTGCATTTTTTGCCCCATCGCCTTTTGTTGCAATTGTTGGACTTATTAAATATTCCCCTTTTATTATTCAACATTGCCTCTCGTCTCTGCATCCTGGGATCACCGTGATCAAATCCTAACATAATAACCGGCCACATCATGAATCCCGCAGAGACCGAACCGGTCAGAAGAACTCTACGCCAACAGGAAGAACAGTTTAGCCTGCTTGGGGCTTGTGTCAACGCCATGGCGGAACGCCAAGACTCTCGCCTAAATGCCCTGGAGACACAACTGGGAAGTGTACTCACCGCGCTGCAGGCAATGACTTCTCCCTCGGCCGACCCAGCAGTCCAACTGCGCCATCTTCGTCCCGCAGATAATCCGCTGCCTAACGACATCCCTCCTGCTGCTTGTCCTCCACTCTCCAAGCCCGAGCGATTCTCCGGCGAATCAGGTGACGTGCGATCCTTCCTCACCCAGTGTGAGATTTTTTTTGAACTGCTACCAACATCTTTTTACTCCGAAAGAGCTCGTGTGGCTTTTGTCATGTCCCATATGAGTGGCAGGGCTTCCTCCTGGGCCACCGCGGAATGGGGGCGTCAATCTCCCGTGTGTGCTTCATACGCCGCGTTCGCCAAAGCCATGAAGAACATTTTCCAGCGCGAAAGGCCAGGACGTGAGGCAGCTCGGTGATTACTTCGTCTGCAGCAAGGACAGCGGAGCGTCACGGACTTCGCCATCGAATTCCGAAGGCTTGCGGCTGATAGTGGATGGCCCACTTCCGCATTGGTGGACGTCTTTTCCCTCGGTCTGGCTGACCAAGTCCGGAAGCAGATGATCCCGCTTAAAACTCCCGACAACCTTGATGAGCTCGTCGCTCTGGCGGTGGAGATTGAAAATCGCCTTGTTGACTGGGAAAAGGAGAGACTCCGCACTTCAACATATAATGGGAGTGGCCATGGAGCGCGTCACCTCCTCGCCGCATCCAAGCGTCACCTCCTCGCCGCATCCAAGCGTCACCTCCTCGCCGCATCCAAGCGTCACCTCCTCCAGCGACCGACCCTGCTCCTCTACTGCCATCTACAGGTCGGACATTATCTAGGCTTCAACTCACGGGCATACTTACCTGGGATAAGGACCAGAGATTGGACATTAGGGCGCTCATTGACTCAGGTTCTGATGACAATTTTATTGATGAGTCTGTTGTTAAACATTTTTCTATACCCGTTGCTAAATTACCCAGACCTAGAGTGGTCCGATCCCTCGACGGAGGCCACCTGGCGAGCGTCACCCATCAAACTCAGCCGTTATATCTCAAATTATCTGGTAACCATTTTGAGTCAATCAATTTTCTTATCATTCCCTCTCGTTCGGCTCCTGTTGTGCTCGGCCTTACCTGGCCAGCAAAACATAATCCCCATATTGACTGGGTCAAGACCACTATCATTAACTGGGGTCTTTTTTGTCATACGCACTGTCTGCGGTCCGCATGCCCTCGCACTGTTCCCACACGCGTCGTAACCCAGGAGGTCATTGATTTATCGGTTGTGCCAACTGCTTACCACAACCTTAAAGAAGTCTTTAGCAAGGACCGCGCGTTGTCGCTACCTCCACACCGTCCCTATGATTGTTGCATTAATCTCCTCCCTGGTGCCACACTCCCTTCATCCCGTCTTTATAACATTTCAAAACATGAAAGAGATGCACTAGAGGAATATATCACCACTTCGCTCGCTTCTGGTCTCATCCGTCCCTCCAACTCTCCTCTAGCCGCCGGTTTTTTCTTTGTGGAAAAGAAAGATAAGACACTCCGCCCATGCATCGATTACCGAGCCCTCAATAATATTACTGTTAAAAATAAGTATCCTCTTCCGCTTCTCGACTCAGCTTTCAACCCACTACACGCTGCTAGACATTTCACCAAGTTGGACCTCTGCAATGCTTACCACTTAGTCAGAATTAAGCAAGGGGATGAATGGAAAACTGCATTTAACACACCACTAGGACACTTTGAATACCTGGTCATGCCTTTCGGCCTCTCCAATGCTCCTGCCGTTTTTCAGGCCCTCATCAATGATGTCCTGCATGACATGCTCGACCGCTTCGTGGTAGTTTACTTGGATGATATCCTCGTTTTCTCGCCGACCCCTGAACTTCACATTCAGCACGTCCGCTTAGTTCTCCAACGCCTTCTCGAGAATCGTCTGTATGTCAAGGCTGAGAAATGTGTTTTTCATTCCAAGTCTGTTCCTTTTTTGGGTTTTATTGTTGAGAGGGGTCAACTCCGAGCAGATCCAGCGAAGATCCAGGCGGTGGTTGATTGGCCCACACCCACGTCTAGAAAGCACCTCCAAAGGTTTTTAGGTTTCTCAAATTTTTATCGTCGTTTTATCCGTAATTTTAGTAGAGTAGCTGAACCATTAACGAGACTGACTTCCACTAAGCTCCCCTTTTTATGGACCTCAGAGACTCAGTCTGCTTTTGATAAACTCAAGTCTTCGTTCACCTCTGCACCGGTTCTTGTCCACCCTAACATTTCCTCTCAATTTTTTGTTGAGGTTGATGCATCTGACTCTGGCGTGGGGGCTGTTCTCTCCCAGCGCTCCACCTCCGACCAGAGGCTGCACCCCTGTGCCTTCTTCTCACGCCGCCTGACACCAGCAGAACGCAATTATGATATCGGCAATAGAGAGCTACTTGCCGTGGTGTTGGCGCTGCAAGAATGGAGGCACTGGCTGGAGGGCTCGGAGACCCCTTTTGTGGTATTCACAGACCATAAGAATCTGGCCTACATTCGAACTGCTCGACGGCTCAATCCCAGACAAGCAAGGTGGGCATTATTCCTAGCCAGATTCAATTTCACCATGACCTTCCGCCCCGGCTCCCAGAATGGTAAGCCAGACGCCCTGTCGAGGATGCACTCCTGCCCCGAGGAAGAGGTCAAGACCGAGATGATCATTCCGCCATCACAAGTGCTGGGAGCGTTGCAGTGGGACATTGAAGGCCGTGTTAAGGAGGGACTCAAGAACGTCCCCTCTCCTAAGAACTGCCCTCAGGGACGTTTGTTTGTGATCCCAGAGCTCCGTCCAGAAGTGCTGAACTGGTCCCACAGTTCCAAGGTCGCCTGCCACCCAGGCATTACCCGTACCATTTTCCTCCTGTCCCAGCGCTTTTGGTGGCCAACCTTCAGGGCCGACACCAGGGAATTCGTATCCGCCTGTGCCACTTGTGCCCGTAATAAGGCCTCACACCGGGCACCAGCTGGTCTTCTGCGCCCACTCCCCATCCCCTCCCGCCCGTGGTCACATGTGGCGTTGGACTTCATCACAGGACTTCCACCATCCAAGGGCAACACTGTGATATTGACTTTGGTGGACCGCTTCTCCAAGATGGCCCATTTCGTAGCCCTTGCCAAATTGCCCTCTGCACTTGAAACGGCAGAACTGATCGTACACCATGTTTTACGGCTGCATGGTATCCCGGTGGATGTGGTGTCGGATAGAGGGCCACAATTCTCGTCTGCAGTTTGGAGGGCATTCTGCAAATCATTAGGAGCATCGCCAAGCCTCTCTTCAGGATACCACCCGCAGACAAACGGTCAGACTGAGCGCACCAATCAAGATCTGGAGGCCGCCATCCGCTGCGTCTGTCACCAGCAACCAGCCTCCTGGGCGTTCAATCTACCGTGGATCGAGTATGCCCATAATACACTCATCAGCTCTGGTACAGGCATGTCACCCTTTCACTCTGCCTACGGTTACCATCCTCCCATTTTTCCTTCTCTGGAATCCGAGGTCACTGTCCCTTCTGTGGCTGCCCACCTGCACCGTGCACATCAAGCCTGGCGCAATACCCGGTCTGCACTACTACGCACCTCAGAACGCAACCAGCGCCTCGCTAACCGCCACCGCAGCACAGCACCAGACTACAGGCCCGGTCAGATGGTGTGGTTGTCGTCCCGTGATCTACCTCTCCAAGTGGACTCCAAGAAACTCCAGCCACGATTTATTGGACCCTATCCCATTGAGCGAATCATTAATCCCTCCGCCGTGCATCTACGCCTTCCCGAATCCTTGAGGATACATCCCTCATTCCATGTCTCTCTAATCAAGCCCGTTTCCACCAGTCCCTTGAGTCCTCCAGAAGTGCCTCCTCCACCTCCCAGACTTATTGATGGCCATCCCGCGTTCTCAGTCAAGGCTATTCTCGATGTGAGGAGAAGGGGCAGGGGTTTCCAGTATCTGGTCGACTGGGAGGGCTACGGCCCCGAGGACCGATCATGGGTCCCACGTTCACTAATTCTAGACCCCTCACTGTTAACTACCTTTTATGATCACTTTCCGGAGAAACCAGGTAAGCCGCCAGGTGGCGTCCATTAAGGGGGGGGGGGGGGTACTGTTGTGTTTTTAGTGTTTTTCCTGCTTTCTCCTCTTGTCTACACCTGTGCTTCTAGTGATTTGTCCTCGGCGAGGGGCGGACCTTGATGCACACCTGCTCACAATTAGCACTCCGGTATATAGGCACGTCACGGTCAGCTTGGCCTCGCCGGTTATTGTCTCCTGCACCTCCCACGTGCATGTGCCTGCTTTGTTTCATCAGTCCCGGTATGTTGCCACTCCTTATTCCTGTAATCCCTCACCTCTTTGTGCTTGCTTCCTAGCCCCCCCTGAGGTAAAGAGGATTTTTGTGTTGGACTTATTGCTGTGTTCAGTGCGCCCTGGCCTACCTCCCTGCCGACCACTGTGGAACCTGTTTTTGTTGATTATTCATGGTGTGCATTTTTTGCCCCATCGCCTTTTGTTGCAATTGTTGGACTTATTAAATATTCCCCTTTTATTATTCAACATTGCCTCGCGTCTCTGCATCCTGGGATCACCGTGATAAAATCCTAACACGACTAACACACCTGAATTATGCGATTGAAAACCAGATCTCTCGAGTGGGTGTGTGCCGCTGGAGGGGACACTTCGTATCGCGCATGCGCCAGTCTCAACATGCGGGATATAACCCAGAAGCAGATACCATTCGATGAAAACATATGCAACAATTATAGTAATTTCCATCCATCCATCCATCTTCTTCCGCTTATCCGAGGTCGGGTCACGGGGGCAGCAGCCTAAGCAGGGAAGCCCAGACTTCCCTCTCCCCAGCCACTTCGTCCAGCTCCTCCCGGGGGATCCCGAGGCGTTCCCAGGCCAGCCGGGAGACATAGTCTTCCCAACGTGTCCTGGGTCTTCCCCGTGGCCTCCTACCGGTCGGACGTGCCCGAAACACCTCCCGAGGGAGGCGTTCGGGTGGCATCCTGACC
Organism: Nerophis lumbriciformis; assembly: GCF_033978685.3. NCBI lineage: Eukaryota > Metazoa > Chordata > Actinopteri > Syngnathiformes > Syngnathidae > Nerophis > Nerophis lumbriciformis. The sequence continues at coordinate 38,360,405 of NC_084548.2, read as the reverse complement.
AGATGCCCGAACCACCTCATCTGGCTCCTCTCGATATGGAGGAGCAGCGGCTTTACTTTGAGCTCCCCCCGGATGACAGAGCTTCTCACCCTATCTCTAAGGGAGAGCCCCGCCACCCGGCGGAGGAAACTCATTTCGGCCGCTTGTACCCGTGATCTTGTCCTTTCGGTCATGACCCAAAGCTCATGACCATAGGTGAGGATGGGAACGTAGATCGACCGGTAAATCGAGAGCTTTGCCTTCTGGCTCAGCTCCTTCTTCACCACAACGGATCGATACAGCGTCCGCATTACTGAAGATGCCGCACCGATCCGCCTGTCCATCTCACGATCCACTCTTCCCTCACTCGTGAACAAGACTCCGAGGTACTTGAACTCCTCCACTTGGGGCAAGATCTCCTCCCCAACCCGGAGATGGCACTCCACCCTTTTCCGGGCGAGAACCATGGACTCGGATTTGGAGGTGCTGATTCCCATCCCAGTCGCTTCACACTCGGCTGCGAACCGATCCAGTGAGAGCTGAAGATCTTGGCCAGATGAAGCCATCAGGACCACATCATCTGCAAAAAGCAGAGACCTAATCCTGCAGCCACCAAACCAGATACCCTCAATGCCCTGACTGCGCCTAGAAATTCTGTCCATAAAGGTTATGAACAGAATCGGTGACAAAGGGCAGCCCTGGCGGACTCCAACCCTCGCTGGAAACGTGTCCGACTTACTGCCGGCAATGCGGACCAAGCTCTGACACCGATTATACAGGGAGCGAACCGCCACAATAAGACAGTCCGTTACCCCATACTCTCTGAGCACTCCCCACAGGACTTCCCGGGGTACACGGTCGAATGCCTTCTCCAAGTCCACAAAGCACATGTAGACTGGTTGGGCAAACTCCCATGCACCCTCAAGGACCCTGCCGAGAGTATAGAGCTGGTCCACAGTTCCACGACCAGGACGAAAACCACACTGTTCCTCCTGAATCCGAGGTTCGACTATCCGGCGTAGCCTCCTCTCCAGTACACCTGAATAGACCTTACCGGGAAGGCTGAGGAGTGTGATCCCACGATAGTTGGAACACACCCTCCGGTTCCCCTTCTTAAAGAGAGGAACCACCACCCCGGTCTGCCAATCCAGAGGTACCGCCCCCGATGTCCACGCGATGTTGCAGAGTCTTGTCAACCAAGACAGCCCCACAACATCCAGAGCCTTAAGGAACTCCGGGCGGATCTCATCCACCCCCGGGGCCTTGCCACCGAGGAGCTTTTTAACTACCTCGGCAACCTCAGCCCCAGAAATAGGAGAGCCCACCACAGATTCCCCAGGCCCTGCTTCCTCATAGGAAGACGTGCTGGTAGGATTGAGGAGGTCTTCGAAGTATTCTCTCCACCGATCCACAACATCCGCAGTCGAGGTCAACAGAGCACCATCCCCACCATACACGGTGTTGACACTGCACTGCTTCCCCTTCCTGAGGCGGCGGATGGTGGTCCAGAATTGCTTCGAAGCCGTCCGGAAGTCTTTTCCATGGCCTCACCAAACTCCTCCCATGTCCGAGTTTTTGCCTCCGCGACCGCTGAAGCCGCACACCGCTTGGCCTGTCGGTACCTGTCTGCTGCGTCAGGAGTCCTATGAGCCAAAAGAACCCGATAGGACTCCTTCTTCAGCTTGACGGCATCCCTCACCGCCGGTGTCCACCAACGGGTTCTAGGATTACCGCCACGACAGGCACCAACTACCTTGCGGCCACAGCTCCAATCGGCCGCCTCGACAACAGAGGTACGGAACATCGTCCACTCGGACTCAATGTCCAGCGCCTCCCTCGGGACATGTTCAAAGTTCTTCTGGAGGTGGGAATTGAAACTCTCTCTGACAGGAGACTCTGCCAGGCGTTCCCAGCAAACCCTCACAATGCGTTTGGGCCTGCCAGGTCTGTCCGGCATCCTCCCCCACCATCGCAGCCAACTCACCACCAGGTGGTGATCGGTAGAAAGCTCCGCCCCTCTCTTCACCCGGGTGTCCAAAACATGAGACCGCAAATCCGATGACACAACTACAAAGTCGATCATGGAACTGCGGCCTAGGGTGTCCTGGTGCCAAGTGCACTTATGGACACCCTTATGTTTGAACATGGTGTTTGTTATTGACAATCCGTGACGAGCACAAAAGTCCAATAACAAAACACCACTCGGGTTCAGATCCGGGCGGCCATTCTTCCCAATCACGCCTCTCCAGGTTTCACTGTCGTTGCCTCCCTCGAGTGAATCCAAAAAGGGTGGGTAATCTGAACTGCCGTTGGGCGCGTAAGCGCAAACAACAGTCAGGACCCGTCCCCCCACCCGAAGGCGGAGGGAGGCTACCCTCTCGTCCACCGGGTTGAACTCCAACGTGCAGGCTTTGAGCCGAGGGGAAACAAGAATTGCCACCCCAGCCCGTCGCCTCTCATTGCCGGCAACGCCAGAGTGGAAGAGAGTCCAGCCCCTGTCAAGAGAACTGGTTCCAGAGCCCTTGCTGTGCGTCGAAGTGAGTCCGACTATATCTAGCCGGAACTTCTCCACCTCACGCACTAGCTCAGGCTCCTTCCCCCCCAGCGAGGTGACGTTCCACGTCCCAAGAGCTAGCTTATGTAGCCGAGGATCGGACCGCCAAGTGCCCTGCCCTCGGCTGCCGCCCAGCTCACATTGCACCCGACCTCTATGGCCCCTGCTATGGGTGGTGAGCCCATTGGAGGGGGGACCCACGTTGCCTCTTCGGGCTGTGCCCGGCCGGGCCCCATGGGGACAGGCCCGGCCACCAGGCGCTCGCCATCGTGCCACACCTCCGGGCCTGGCTCCAGAGGAGGGCCCCGGTGACCCGCGTCCGGGCGAGGGAAATCTGGGTTCCTTGTTCGTGTTCTTCATAGAGGTCTTCGAGCTGCTCTTTGTCTGATCCCTCACCTAGGACCAGTTTGCCTTGGGAGACCCTACCAGGGGGCATAGAAGCCCCCGGACAACATAGCTCCTAGGATCATTGGGACACGCAAACTCCTCTACCACGTTAAGGTGGCAGCTCAGAGAGGAGATTATAGTAATTTGCTTCACAAATTGAAAGAACAGAACATTTTGAAGTGCATTGATGGGAAGAAAAAGAGACTAAGGTTTACTTAAGAAAGTAGCAAAGGAAATGTAGAATGACAGCTAAATTCGTACTCCCGAAACAATACTAATGAGATGAAAGAAAACGAAGCAAGTATATAAAAGGCAAATAATAAAGCGTACACACATTTCTTCACGCTGCATTTGTGCACTTCAAACTGATTAACAATGACTCTGTATTCCGAACAACTGGCAAGATAGTCCAGAACAATAGCAACCTTCATCGGGAACAGTATCGGCCAAACCAATGGTATTAACCTTGGGATTTAAAACTCCTGCCAACAATTGTGTGTCATAGTTTTTTGTTACTCTATATTTTTGGAATTAAATTTCCCACTTGTTCGCTTCACGTATCCTCTCTACAGTCTTCCTTTTGGTCCCTCTGGTCAGAGCCCAACAAAACATCCCACCATAGACATGGACACTGCAGAGACGGACCCCCTTAAAGAAGCTCTCAATGAGCATGCCCAATGCCTGCGCCACCAGGAGAGACATACAGCCGAATTGGGCACTGGTGTGAACGGTCTTGCTGCACGTCAAGAGACTCGGATGGAAAACATCGAAGCCCAGCCTACCTCCATTGCCTTGCTCTAGCGTGGCGCCCCTCCTATCGCCGGCCCAGCACCTGTTTCTAATTGTTCCGACTGAGAGTGTGTCAGCCTCCTGCCCCACCCTCTCTTGCTTGAGGCGTTTTTCTGGTGACTCAGGTGATATGAGAGCCTTTTTAGTCCAGTTCTCCATGCATTTTGAGCTTAAACCAGCTGCTTTCCAAACCAAGCGCGCTCAGTTCGCGTATTGCCATCTCCCATCTGGTGGGCAAAGCGGCGGCTTGGGTCACCGCAGAGTGGACCCGACAGTACTCGATATGCAAATGATTCCAGGCATTTTCCAAAGACTTGGAATTAACCTTTCAAAAGAGGCCACCAGAGCTCCTTCCCTCCCCCGGTTACGGCAAGAGCAAGATGTTTCTGACTATGCAATCCAGTTTCGCACCCTCGCCGCTAAGAGCGACTGGAATTCAGCTTCCTTGTTGGACGCCTTCACTCAGGGCTTGGACGATCGCATAAGGAGCCACATGGTGTCTATCGACATTCCCGAAGACATCGATGAGCTCATTGCCTTTGCTATCTGTATTGAGAGGAGACTCGAACAATGGTAGGATCAACATTGACATCTGAGCCTAGCAGTATCCTACAGAGGGAATTCCACACCCACATTCGTTTTTTATGGAGAAGAAGGACGGTTCACTGAGACCCTCTATCAATTATCGGGCTCTGAATTATATCACCACAAAGAACAGGTATCCCATACCTTTGATTGATTCCGCTTTCAGCTCCCTTTACTAGGCCAGATTTTTCACAAAATTAGATCTGTAATGCCGTAATGCTTATCATTTAATTCGCATCAGGGAGGGGGACGAATGGAAGACAGCTTTCAACACGCCCATGGGACTTTTTGAATATTTGGTCATGTAATTTAGCCTTCTGCTGTTTTTCAGGATCTTAAAAATGATGTCCTCCGCGAAATGTTAGGTCAATTTGTTTTTGTTTATTTCTGACTGGCAACACTAAATCGGCCCTAGTCTGTGAATGTAAATGTGAATGTTGTCTATCTGTGTTGGCCCTGCAATGAGGTGGCGACTTATCCAGGGTGTACGCTGCCTTCTGCCCGAGTGCCGCTGGGATAGGCTTCAGCATCCCCCGCGACCCCGAGAGGGACAAGCGGTAGAAAATGGATGGATGGATGAATGGATGGCTGACATACTACCACGAGAGGAACACACACAACAACTTTGCCTGGTACTTCAAAGACTACTTAAAGCAGAAAAATTTGCTTTTCACTCTTTCTCTGTGCCGTTTTTGGGGTTTAAAATCAAATAGGGACAACTTAGACCCAACCGAGCTAAGATCCAGGTGATGCTGGACTGGCCTACGCCCACTTCTAGAAAACTCCTACAATGTTTTTTGGGCTGTGCCAATTGTTATCGTCGTTTTATCAGTGATTACAGCCATGTGGCATTACCCTTGACTAAGGTAACTTCTACTATGATCCCCTATCACTGGTCTTCTGAAGCTAACATTGCTGTTGCTAACCTCAACAGGTTATTTACTTCTGCTTCCGTACTTGCACACCCTGACATGTCCTCTGTGTTTTTTGTCGAGGTCGGCGCTGTGACGATGTGGGGGCCTCTTTCAGTGCGACCCCTCCAGTGGTAAACTGCACCCCTGCGTCTTCTTCTCTTGTCGCCTGACTTCGGCGGTGATAAATTATGACATTGGCAACAGCGGACTTTTGGTCATTGTATTAGCCTTGCAGGAGTGGCGGCATCTCTTGGAAGGGTCTCAACAACCATTCGCTATAATCACTGATCATAAAAACCTGGCCTACATTCGTGTTGCCCAGATACTAAATCTCAGACAGGCACGGTGGGCATTAATTTTTCAAGTTCTTTGAATGTAAATCCTGATCCACTTTCCAGGTCACACTCCCCGGTGGTGGAGGATAACCCCCCAGAACCAATTATTCCCCCATCTCAGATCCTCCGGGGTCTCCAGTGGGTTGTGGAACAAGAGGGTGGAGGCGGCGTTCACCGATTCACCTTCTGCTTCTGAACGTCCTGCTGGTCGGCTGTTCATCGGTCCCAAGCTACACTCCAAAGCAATTTCCTGAGACCACAGTTCCAGACTGGCATGTCACCCAGATATTAAGCAGATTTTTTTTCTGTTGGCACAACGGTTTTGGTGGCCTTCCATGAGGGCAGATGTTAAGAAGTTTGTCGTAGCTTGCTCTGTCTGTAATAAACCCTCTCACTAGGCTCCCGCTGGACTTCTGAGACATCTCCCCATCCCTTCTCGACCATGATCTCACGTTGGCCTGGAATTCACCACAGGACTGTCTCCGTCTAACGGCAACACAGTCGTCGTCATCACGGTCGATCGATTTTCTAAAATGGCACACTTGACAGCCCTATTCCAAGCTCCCATCTGCCTTAGAGACTGCAGACCTACTAGTTCAACATGTGCTCCGGCTACATGGTATGGGGGAGAGGGTGGGGGGGGGGCTCTGTGCTATTTGCTATTTTTGCTTGTTGTTTTTTTACTATCGTGTGGTTGCTTGTTACCCTAGCCTTCCCGTAATGACATCATTGTAGCGCTTGATAAAAAACAGTACTGTGCCTCACTTTTTATTGATCTCTCCAAAGCGTTTGACACTGTGGACTACGCTATTTTAAAACGCAGGCTGTTTCTCATTGGACTGTCAGAACATACGGTTGCTTGGTTTGCAAATGATTTAGAAAACAGGACCCAGTGAATTAAATACGAGGGCTTTTGTTCACAATGTCTCACTGTTCATAAAGGGGTGCCTCAGGGACCTATATTGGGGCCCCTCTTATTTTCTTATACATCAATGGTCTCGAACAACATTTTTCTTATGCTAATATGCATTTTTATGCTGACGATACAATTTTTTGTTGCTCTGGATCATCTGTTGAACAGGCTGTTAATTCCCTGCAGAAAGCTTTTGTCGCTGTGCAGAATTCACTTATTGACTTAGAACTGGTTCTTAATGCTGACAAGACTAAACTTACGCTGTTTTCCAAACATAGGACAGTGCCTCAAACTCCCCCGGTAGTGTCCACTCTTGAAGGAAATGTCATACAAGTGGTGAATGAATATAAATACCTTGGTGTTTTAATGGATGACTCCTTCACTTTTAGACCTTTTATTGATCAACTGGTGAAGAAACTAAAACTTAAATTTGGATTATTCTTCCATAATAAGAGATGTTTTTCTTTTGGTGTAAAAAAGCGGCTTGTCTCTGCCACATTTTTATCTGTGCTAGATTATGGTGATCTTTTTTATATGAATGCTACTCATTACGGTCTTGAGATGATGGACTCCGTTTACAATGCTTATTTGAGGTTCATCACACACTGTAGAGCCATGACACACCACTGTGACTTGTACTCTTGGGTGGGATGGCCTTCTCTGTCCACGAAGAAACAGTGTCATTGGTACACTTTTATTTACAAGGCTCTTCTAGGACTATTGCCCGATTACATTTGTACATTGATTACACACAAATGTATGAACTCTTATGCACTGAGATCCAACGACCAGCTGTTGCTCTCTGTTCCTTTTGCTTGCACTGAGCACAGGAAACAAGCTTTTGTCTATGCAGCTCCTTGTGCTTGGAACATGTTACAAAGAGACTGGAAGCTGACTAAACGTTTATCCTTAAATTATTTTAAATCTAAACAGAGCATTTGAAAGAGCCTCAGTTATCTATAACTGTTTTACTTGATGTCCATCCTGTCATTTTAATGTGTAATGTGAATGTAGTTTTATGTGTAACTTTTCTGAGTCTTGGCCAGGACTCCCTTAAAAGATAGTTTTTTAATCTCAATTGGATTTTTTCCTGGTTAAATACAATTAAAAAAAAAAAATGTGTTCCCCTTTTCTTATAGTTTTTTTTGTCTTTCTCTTTTTCCTAGATTTGTCGTGCCACTGGCTTCTTTCGGCAGTGGCATAGTTTTTTGTTACTCCCTATTTTTGGAATTAAATTTCCCACTTGATCGCTTCACGTATCTCCTCTGTTGTCTTCCTTTTTTGTCCCTCTGGCTGGATCCTAACACGAGATACTGTACTATTCTCCTAATGACAAATCAGTGTACCATCTAAATGATTTTGAAGCTTTAATTTCAAGGCTAATTTGTTCCTTGAGAGATTATTTACTGTTAACTCAGTAAAGCCTTTTTGGTTAGGTTTAAAACATGAGCAAAGATTAAATCTGACTGGCTTTGTGACCTTCAAGCTTCGGGGAAAATAAGCTGCAAGGGCCCATTATGCCCTAACAGCCTGAGTCCTTTTTTGTCCTAAAAATGACAGCACGTGGCAAGCTGTAACTTCCTACATTTTGTCTGCTGCAATTCCCCAATCTCATTCAAAGGTGCTTCTACAGTACATGCTGTTCGTCAGACAGCATAATGGGTTAACCACAAACCTCTCTCCTTCACCCTGTATAGCAAACAATGCGTGCTGTAAAGATGGTACAGAGTGAATCAATCAAAAATCAATTCAGTAGTAGATAGGTCAGCTTGGAGGTGCACCCAGAGCAATGCAATCTTTTTAAACAAATCCATTTTCAACTTTATCTCTCGAGGACAATGGGGCCCTACAATACTAGCAATGCCAGGGAGGTAATGTTTTTATGGTAATGTTTGACAAAAGGAATTCAATATCTCTCATTGTTCAATGAAATTGTCTCTGTCTGCTGGGTTTTGAAGCTGTAAAATAGGTTAAAGATCCAAAGGTCATATTCAGACTGCATTTTAGCAGTGATTTATATTCAAACTTCCTCTGCTTATAAGGATTGTCGTCCTTAACGCACATTTTGCAAGAGAATCTGTGTATCATTCGTTCATTCATTTTATAATATAAAACCAAAACAAATGAACTACCGGTACTAATTTTTTTAAATATTTTTAGACTTAGACTTCCTTTTATTGTTATTCAAATTTGAACTTTACAGTACAGATAAGAACGAAATGTTGTTGCATTAACTTGTTGTAGTGCAGGATAAAGAGCAATAAAGTGCAGATATAAATTAATAGATTACTGTACAGATAAATATATTGTACTTTTGCATATGCGTCCACGTTTATGGATGTATGTTATATCGTCTGTATATTCCAGCGAGTTAATCTGTTTTTGGGGGGAATTGAGGGATTATTATGATGTGTTCAAGAGTCTTATGGCCTGAGGGAAGAAGCTGGTACAGAGACTGGAGGTTCTGCTAAGGAGGCTGCGGAACCTTTTTCTAGAGTCCAGAAGTGAAAACAGTCCTTGGTGAAGGTGGGAGGAGTCTCTACAGATTTTCTGAGCCCTGGTCAGGCAGCGGCTTTTTGCGATCTCCTGGATAGGAGGAAGAGGAGTCCTGATGATCTTTTCCACCGTCCCTACCACTCTCTGCAGATACTTCCCGTCTGAGGCACTGCAGACTCCAGTCCAGACAGAGATGCAGTTTGTCAGTAGGCTCTCAATAGTGCCTCTGTAGAATGTGGTGAGAATGGGGGGAGGGAGCTGTGCTCTTTTCATCCAACGCAAAAAGTGCATGCGCTGCTGAGCTCTTTTTACAACAGCTCCGGTGTGTAAGGACCAGGTCATATTGTCAGTTATCTGCACCCCCAGGAACTTGGTGCTGCTTACTATCTCCACAGCTGTGCCGTTGATGAAGAGTGGAGTGTGGCTGGACTAGTGCCTCCTGAAGTCGACGATGATCTCCTTGATCCTGTCAACGTTTAGGACCAGGTTGTTGGTTCTGCACCAGTCAACCATATGTTTCACCTCCTCCCTGTAGTCCATGTCGTTGTTGTCACGGATGAGGCCCACTACTGTTGTGTCGGCCGCATACAGCAGTCATGGGTCATCAACGTGAACAGCAGCGGACTCAGAACGCAGCCCTGGGGGGGCTCAGGGAGATGGCACTGGAGGTGCTGTTGCCCACTCTCACAGACTGGGGTCTGTCTGTGAGGAAATCAAGCAGCCAGTTGCATAGGGGGGTACTGAGTCCAAGGGGGGCCAGTTTGCTCACCAATTGCTGCGGGATGATGGTGTTGAAAGCCGAGCTGAAGTCCTGAAACAACATCCGCACGTGTGTGTCCTTTCCTTCCAGATGTTCTAAGCTCAGGTGAAGTGCAGAGGAGATGGCGCCCACTGTGGAGCGGTTAGAGCGATAAGCAAACTGGTACGGGTCGAATGTGGGGGGAAGTCTGGAGACAATATGTTTCTTTACCAGCCTATCAAAGCACTTCATTATGATGGGGGTGAGTGCCACGGGGCGATAACCATTGAGGGAGGAGATTGTGGGTTTTTTAGCCACTGGAATGATTGTGGCCGTCTTAAAACATTGATGGTACCACAGCCTGGGTCAGCGAGGTGTTTAAGATGTCTGTGAGAACCCCAACCAGCTGGTCTGCACATCCCTTAAGCACCCTGCTCGGAATGTCATCAGGTGCCGCTGCTTTCCGGGGGTTCACTCTCCTCAGGGTTCTCCGGACATCCGATGTGTTCAGGTTGAGCGGCTGCTCATCAGGGCGGGGGATGGATTTCTTTGCCGGAGTGGTGTTAAGTGCCTCAAACCTTGCAAAGTAGTTGTTGAGGTCGTTAAGAAAGCTGATGCTGTTGTCACAGGGACGGGGGGTTGCTTTATAGTCTGTGATGACATGGATGCCCTGCCACATTCGTCTAGTGTTCGTGGGGTTCTCGGAGAAGTTCT
>NC_084548.2:38285000-38345000 GCF_033978685.3 Nerophis lumbriciformis | reverse complement strand
TGTACATCTTATAGCCTCACTGTTGCAAATGTCCTTTAGACAAGGGGGAGTACTCCATTGGTCTATCGCAGGGGTGGGCAATTAATTTTTACCGGGGGTCGCACGAGCAACCCGAGCACTGCCGGAGGGCCACATCGACAATATTTCAATTAAATTTTGCTCAAATTATTTTTGATATACCGTAAGATAAATAATAATAATAATAATATTTTCATTTAACCTAACTTATCTTTATACAAAAGCAGATGGCTTTTGATGGTTTTATTTTTAACACTTTCTTACACAACACTTCCTGATGTATAATACAATGCAAAAATGTAAATTTCTGTCACTTTATCCTGCATCCTTTTTGTTGTGAACGTATCACGCCTGTAAGGTGATTGGCGAAGAAGGAGGAAGCGTTGCTGTTGCGGAAATGAGGAGTGAGGATAGACGTGCGTGTGGAAAGAACGAGATAAGTTGAGCTGTGTTAGTATAGGTTGCTCAATAAAAGTTTAAAAAGAGCGTCAGACTTGGTGTGCACTTCTTCTGGACGCTACAATTGGTGTGAGAAGTGGGATGAAATGCCTCCCAGTTCGCCTTGCTATCAAACCTGGGAGTCTTCATTGAGGGCGGAATTCCCCCATGCCAAGCAGCGTGCGCTGCACCTGTCGACGCTGCCTCTCTCCTTCCACCCTCTCTCTCTCTCTTTGCGACGAGCTCCTCACGTCCGGGATTCACAGACATCTGCAGTCGCTGCCGGCACCTTAAGTCCCCACTCAATGTCCTTCGCCTCCCGTTCAATCTTGACAAAGTCGCCGGGAAACATCGTGGCACGTACCTCCCGATGACGTAGCAGACTGAGCACACAAGCAGCGCAGTATACTCACACAAGCAGCGGCAGTATGCGCAAAGTTTTACTTCTGACACCAATTGTAACGTCCAGAAGAAGTGCACACCAAGTCTGACGCTCTTTTTAAACTTTTATTGAGCAACCTATACTAACACAGCTCAACTTATCTCGTTCTTTCCACACGCACGTCAATCCTCACTCCTCATTTTCGCAACTCAAGAACACAACATCAACTTCAGCAGGTTGTTACACTATATTATTTAAACACAGCAACCTGTGTACCACAAATTAAGCACACGGCTTTACCTTTAATTTCTGTAAAGAAATACTTGGCAGTCCATGTCTTGTTGAAAACACGCCATTTGTCATCAACTTTTCTTTTTTTAGCGTCTCGGTGATAACCGGGCATCACTTGTCACTGTGCACTTTCACTCACAGGTTACACACGGACATATGCCCATAAATAACATTTTTCAAAATAAAAGCAGCACAGTTGTATTGCACGCACGACATAGATGTTTTTTTACATTTATTTTGTAATTTGTGATTGCCGCTGTTCACATTCACTCACAATCGCGCACGAGTATACGTCCACACGGAAGTAATACAAATAACGCTTTTCAAAACAAAAGTAGCACCGTTGTATTGCACACTCGAGATAGATACTTTTTTAAATGTATTTTGTAATTTATGATTGGCCTCACGCGGGCCAGACAGGGACATACAAAGGGCCGGATGTGGCCCGCGGGCCGCAGGATGCCCAAGTCTGGTCTATCGGCTCTCTTTCACGTGAGCAGCTAGAGCCAGAAAAGGAGTCTGTTGTGTCATGTGCTATTTTGGGTCACACACAGGCGGAACGCTTTGAAATATGTTTTTTCTACACTTTGTTTTGTCCCTCCATGGGCTGCACGGATAGGATTAAAATCTTCACAAAAGCGACGTGTAAATGTTATTGGCACGCTGGCTGCTGTGCTTATGTTCTACTGCGGAGATGACGAGCTACTGAGCAGATTTCCAACCATTAAAACAGCAACTGCAGTAACGTGCTGCTACTGAGCTTTAAAGAAAACACATCAGAACTCAATGACCATTTCAGACAGTTATCATATGACTTGCAGTAGAAGCATTAGAGAGAAGGAAAGTCAATGTGCTGGAGCGCTGTTACATCACAACCCTTACACTTTCCTGTTACATAAGTTTCTGTCAGGTAAGAACAGAGAAACAATTAGCCCTTCCATTACCATTGACATTTGATATGTCACTGACTCTGAGGCACTGTTGTTCTCTACTGTGTGTCTGACAATAAAATACATTGTACCGTATTTTTCGGACTATAAGTTTTTTTTCATAGTTTGGCCGGGCTCCAGTGCGACTTATATATGTTTTTGTCCTTCTTTATTATGCATTTTCGGCAGGTGCGACTCAAACTCCGAAAAATACGGTACATATGGATGTAGTATTCCCTCCCAGCTACTTTGAATGTAACATTTATGTGCAACCAGTAATTGCACTTCACTTGACAGTAAATTACAAAACTGGGCAATGTTTCTCTAACTTAAACCTTATTTAACTAAGAAATGATCATATTTGTTGGGTAATATGAGCCTTCATTGCAAATTTTAGAGATTTGGTTTGAAAACTTTGACAACTCAAAACACTAAAAAGTAATCTAGGTTACATTTGTTCGTGAAATTCAAGACTCACAAAGGGGAACTGCACTTTTTATTTTAATTGAGGCCTATCGTTGACAATCATGATGAAATAAATTACTTATTTTTTTAATGCATTCTAAATAGTAAATAAATGCGATCACAAGTATGCTTACAATGGAGTCTATGGGAGCTGCACTGTTCTGCTCATAGAGCCCTTACAAAACATCCAAACACCTCCATTAAGGTTTTATATACATGATGTAAGTATATATGTAATGTAATAAAAGGCACATTTGTAATAACATGTAATATTTGCGTATTTTGCTCATTTTAAGCATTAGTTTAAAAAAGGCATCACAATGTTCACTTTGTTTTCAACAACGTCAGTATTAACTGCTCACTGCAGACTTTATGAGAGCCAAGAAATGTAATAAAACATCACATACTGTACAACAGTGGTCTCCAAACACCGGTCTGTGGACCGGTAGCGATCCGTGGACCTTTGTTATAGTACATGGGACAATGCACATTAGATTAATGGACATATAAAATGTAAATTTGCCAGATTGTAGCCAAAGGCAAATTTGTTTGCCGTTTTTATCTGCCACACGTAGAAAGCTGGTCCGTGAAAATATTGCATACATTTAACCAGTTCGTGGTGGAAAAAAGGTTAGGGGACTCTGCTGTACAAGGTCCGCTGTCATTAGGATGCCGATTGGCATTGAACACTTCCGGTTCCGGTTCACCGTGCGTGACTGTTCGCTGACTGCTCGCTGTTTCGAAAAAGCTAAGTATCGTTCTATTTGTGTGCTTTTAAATTGTTCTGTAGCTTTCTTTATTACTTTCTCAACATATTTAGTAGTACTATTTAACTTGCAAATCACCCGATCTCTGTCTCTCCACACCTCCCGCAGCTAGCTAGCTGCTAAGCTAACGAAGCTAGCGCGGAGAAAGGCGTCGCCGGGCGCCGGTCAGAAGGAGTCTACTCCTGCACACCGTGACCAGGACTTCTCGGAAGACAGCAGGAACTTCACTCGGTGACAGAAAACACCGTGAGTATGGCTTCCTGCGCGTCTTGCACCTTACTCACGGAGAGGCTGGCTCTGCTAGAGGGCCGTGTCCGCCAGTTAGAGCAGAGTAATCTCGTAACTTTAGATGTTGCGGACACATCTGCTAGCGTTAGCTGTAGCGAGCTAACTAGCCCAGCCTGTAGTAGTCCTAAGCGGCCTAAAAGCTACGGTGTACCGGTTGAGACGCATAATAGATTTAGCTCTTTAGCTAGTCCTACACCCCAGTCTACCGGGCACCACACCTTAGTCATAGGGGACTCCATCACCCGAAACATAAAGCTTAGCAAACCAGCCACAATTAAGTGCATCCCGGGGGCCCAAGCACCTGACATTGAGGCTAATCTTAGGGAGCTAACTCGCAACAGGCCTAGTAAACACGTACGACAGGCTAATCGCACCACTAGTTATGCGAATATAGTTGTACACGTTGGCTCCAATGACACTAGGATGAGACAGTCAGAGATTACAAAGAGAAACATAGCCAGGACTTGTGATCTCGCTAGAAAGATGTCCAGGCATCGAGTAATTGTCTCTGGCCCCCTGCCTGCGAGAGGCAATGATGAGAGATATAGCAGATTAGTCTCGCTTAACAAGTGGCTGGCTAGCTTCTGTAGACAACAGGGACTAACGTTTATTGATAATTGGCCCTCTTTCTGGGGCAAACCAGGCTTGCTGATGAGGGACGGCCTTCACCCTAACCAGGAAGGCGCCATCATCCTGTCTAAGAACATAGACTACTGTTTAAGTCACATTTGACTAACTACACTAGAGCAAGCCCGGTCACAGGCAATTACAGAGCCTGCTAGTCCGGGTGAGGAGTCAGTTAAGCTAGAACTAGCCAGCACCAGGCTGGATAATTCCTGTACGCATAGCAATTTTCTCAGAATAACACACAACTCACATAATGTGTTTTCTGTTGTGAATGTCTCCGGGGTAGATATGCATTCTACTGAGGTGGCAAATCATGATGCGTTCAGTCGATCGCAGCATCAAGCAAACAATCTGAAAATTCCCGTCGTATCAATTCCTAGATATGGTCGAAACTATTTAAAGTGCACTACGTATAATAAACGCAACATTATTAATATTTCTACTACGGATAATTTAAACAAAAACTCGTCAAAACAGCCCAATACTTATAATATGGGCTTTTAAACATAAGATCATTGTCTCCCAAAACGTTATTAGTTAATGAGATCATTAGAGACAACAATCTTAACGTCATTGGTCTTAGCGAAACCTGGCTCAAACCAGACAAATTTTTTGCCCTAAATGAGGCATCTCCTCCTAACTATACGAATGCGCATATTGCCCGTCCCCTTAAAAGGGGTGGGGGGGTCGCACTAATATACAATGAAAACTTTAACCTTACCCCTAACCTAAATAATAAATACAAATCGTTTGAGGTGCTTACTATGAGGTCTGTCGCACCGCTGCCTCTCGATATGGCTGTTATCTACCGCCCCCCAGGGCCCTACTCGGACTTTATTAATGAATTCTCAGAGTTCGTTGCTGATCTAGTGACGCACGCAGACAATATAATCATAATGGGGGACTTTAATATCCATATGAATACCCCATCGGACCCTCAGTGCGTGGCGCTCCAGACTATAATTGATAGCTGTGGTCTTACACAAATAATAAATGAGGTTCATTATCGCAACGGCAATACAATAGATCTAGTGCTGGTCAGGGGTGTCACCACCTCCAAAGTTATGGTACTCCCATATACTAAAGTAATGTCCGATCATTACCTTATAAAATTCGAAGTTCTGACTCATTGTCAACAAACTAATAATAATAATAACTGCTATAGCAGCCGCAACATTAATGCTGCCACAACGATGACTCTTGCTGACCTACTGCCTTCGGTAATGGCACCATTCCCAAATTATGTCGGCTCTATTGATAACCTCACTAACAACTTTGACAATGCCCTGCGCAAAACCATTGATAGTATAGCACCGCTAAAACAAAAAAGGGCCCCTAAAAGGCGCACCCCATGGTTTACAGAGGAAACCAGAGCTCATAAATTATCATGTAGAAAGTTGGAACGTAAATGGCGCGCGACCAAGCTTGAGGTTTTCCATCAAGCATGGAGTGATAGTTTAATATCGTATAAACGCATGCTTACCTTAGCTAAAGCTAAATATTACTCAAATCTCATCCGCCTCAACAAAAACGACCCTAAATTTTTGTTTAGTACAGTAGCATCGCTAACCCAACAAGGGACTCCTCCCAATAGCTCCACCCACTCGGCAGATGACTTTATGAATTTCTTCAATAAGAAAATTGAACTCATTAGAAAGGAGATTAAAGACAACGCATCCCAGCTACAACTGGGTTCTATGAACACAGATACAACTGTATCTACGACGGATACTGCAATACAAAATAGTCTCTCTCTTTTTGATGAAATAACATTAGAGGAACTATTACAGCGTGTAAGTGGGATAAAACAAACAACATGTTTACTTGACCCACTTTCTGGGAAACTTATCAAGGAGCTTTTTGTATTATTAGGTCCATCAGTGCTAAATATTATAAACTTATCACTTTCCTCTGGCACTGTTCCCCTAGCATTCAAGAAAGCGGTTATTAATCCTCTGCTCAAAAGACCTAACCTTGATCCTGACCTCATGGTAAACTACCGACCGGTGTCCCACCTTCCCTTTATTTCGAAAATCCTCGAAAAAATTGTCGCACAGCAGCTAAATGAACACTCAGTGTCTAACAATCTCTGTGAACCTTTTCAATCCGGATTCAGGGCAAATCACTCTACGGAGACAGCCCTCGCAAAAATGACTAATGATCTACTGCTAACGATGGATTCTGATGCGTCATCTATGTTGCTGCTTCTTGATCTTAGCGCTGCTTTCAATACCGTCGATCATAATATTTTATTAGAGCGTATCAAAACACGTATTGGTATGTCAGACTTAGCTTTGTCGTGGTTTAACTCTTATCTTACTGACAGGATGCAATGCGTCTCCCATAATAATGTGACCTCGGACTATGTTAAGGTAACGTGCGGAGTCCCTCAGGGTTCGGTTCTTGGCCCTGCACTCTTTAGTATATACATGCTGCCGCTAGGCGACATCATACGCAAATACGGTGTTAGCTTTCATTGTTATGCTGATGACACCCAACTCTACATGCCCCTAAAGCTGACCAGCACGCCGGATTGTAGTCAGCTGGAGGCGTGTCTTAATGAAATTAAACAATGGATGTCCGCTAACTTCTTGCAACTCAACGCCAAGAAAACGGAAATGCTGATTATCGGTCCTGCTAAACACCGACATTTATTTAATAATACCACCTTAACATTTGACAACCAAACAATTACACAAGGCGAATCAGTAAAGAATCTGGGTATTATCTTCGACCCAACTCTCTCCTTTGAATCACACATTAAGAGTGTTACTAAAACGGCCTTCTTTCATCTCCGTAATATCGCTAAAATTCGTTCTATTTTATCCACTAGCGACGCTGAGATCATTATTCATGCGTTCGTTACGTCTCGTCTCGACTACTGTAACGTATTATTTTCGGGTCTCCCTATGTCTAGCATTAAAAGATTACAATTGGTACAAAATGCGGCTGCTAGACTTTTGACAAGAACAAGAAAGTTTGATCATATTACGCCTATACTGGCTCACCTGCACTGGCTTCCTGTGCACTTAAGATGTGACTTTAAGGTTTTACTACTTACGTATGAAATACTACATGGTCTAGCTCCGTCCTATCTTGTCGATTGTATTGTACCATATGTCCCGGCAAGAAATCTGCGTTCAAAGAACTCCGGCTTATTAGTGATTCCCAGAGCCCAAAAAAAGTCTGCGGGCTATAGAGCGTTTTCTATTCGGGCTCCAGTACTATGGAATGCCCTCCCGGTAACAATTAGAGATGCTACCTCAGTAGAAGCATTTAAGTCCCATCTTAAAACTCATTTGTATACTCTAGCCTTTAAATAGCCCCCCTGTTAGACCAGTTGATCTGCCGTTTCTTTTCTTTTCTCCTCTGCTCCCCTTTTCCTTGAGGGGGGGGGGGGGTGGCACAGGTCCGGTGGCCATGGATGAAGTGCTGGCTGTCCAGAGTCGGGACCCGGGGTGGACCGCTCGCCTGTGCATCGGCTGGGAACATCTCTGCGCTGCTGACCCGTCTCCGCTCGGGATGGTGTCCTGCTGGCCCCACTATGGACTGGACTCTTACTATTATGTTGGATCCACTATGGACTGGACTCTCACAATATTATGTCAGACCCACTCGACATCCATTGCTTTCGGTCTCCCCTAGAGAGGGGGGGTTACCCACATATGCGGTCCTCTCCAAGGTTTCTCATAGTCATTCACATCGACGTCCCACTGGGGTGAGTTTTTCCTTGCCCGTATGTGGGCTTTGTACCGAGGATGTCGTTGTGGCTTGTGCAGCCCTTTGAGACACTTGTGATTTAGGGCTATATAAATAAAGATTGATTGATTGATTGATTGATTGATTGTAAACGATAGGCAAAATTCCAAAAAAGTGCAGATATTTGAAAAGCATAAATACTTCCATCCGTTTTCTATACGGTTTGTCTGCAATAGGGTGAGCTGGAGCCTATCACAGCTGAAGTTGGCGAAAATCAATTACAGGAGTAGAGTTGCCTCAATACCAATATTTTGGTACCGGTACCAAAATGTATTTCGATACTTTTCAAAATACATTGGACCACAACAGAATGTCATTATTGGCTTTATTTTAACAGAAAATGTTATGATACAATAAACATACATTTCTTATCACAATCAAACAACAATTTTGGCATTAAATAACACAGTGACCATAGTAGACAATTTTTTAGTAGTACTGTAGGTTAGCTAACGGGTTAAAATGGCTCCTAATTTGGCTGCTGACGTATGCATGAACACACTGTTTTTCAACCACTGTGCCACAGCACAGTAGTGTGCCGGAAGTTCTTGTCGGGTTTGCAGTGGGAAATTATGCAATTTCACCTAATTGGTCTTAAATATATTTTTTGCAAACCAACAATTATAATCTGCTAATAATGTGCCATTGCTAAGTGTCTGTGCTGTCGAGAGATTGGCAGAGTAACCATGTAATACTTCTGAATTCCATATCAGCAGGTGGCAGCAGGTAGCTAATTGCTTTATAGGCAATACCTTGAGACAAGAGAATGAGTGATGCATGAATGGTTATGGTTTAAATTCATATCGAAAAATTGTGTCAAGTGTTTGATGAGAACGATGTTTTATTGTAGGCTATTGAGATACATTTTTCAACATTTTCTGCTGGTGGTGTGCCTCGGTATTTTTTTTAATGAAAAACATGTGCCTAGGCTCAAAACAAGTTGAAAAACACTGCACTAACACATTGTGTCATTTTCCACTGTATTATTTTTTTAAATTATGAGGGACAAGTAGGGATGGGAATCAAAAACAGGTTCTTGTTCAGAACCTTTCCCCAGTGTATCACTTTCTTGGAATTGCTTGCCAATTTTTCAAACTATTTCCTTAACAATGCCGGTGGTTGGGAAGAGCACTATTATTTGTTAAAATGAAATCCATGCTGTAAGCCATAATCATCAAAATTATATCAAAACGAAGGCTTGAAATATCTTGAGTTGCATGTTACATGCATATATGATAGTTTCAACTTGTGAATCGAAACTAATATTATAATAATTTAAGTATCACAAGTATATTTTCTAGGGGATGACAAGATTCTTAAACGTTTTGAAATAATTGCAAAATGCTACATTCTTGCGTAATTCCGACATGCTTTATTTTGAAGAATATTTATTTCTTATATTTATTTTAATTATTTGTTTTTTTAATGCAATGTGCCTCTTAAGACCTTGCTGTTGGTTTTGTAAGGTCACGTTACCTCTGAACTAAACAAAATGTATCTAATCCATCTGTTTGTTCTCTTTTTTTCCAAATGAGAATCAATAAGAGATTCAATAAGGAACTGAATCATTAAGCACAATCAAAAGTAGAATTGTAACCGGAAAAATCGTATCAATTCCCATCCCTAGGGACAAGTAGGTAGAAAATGGATGGATGGATGGATTATTTATCTACTTGATCATTTACTGATAATTAATCTTGTTACTTTCCGTTTTCTATCACTCATCTTCTTGGCATCCGTCCATCTATGTGAGACAATGGAGTAGCTTCGTGTCAAGTATCATCGGCACCTGCAGGAGTGGCTAAAGAGCCCAACCCGCGAGTAGCAATCTCTGGTGCAGATGTAGGATGTTGACTGTTGTGGCTGGTGCTCCCTTCTCTTCCGTTTTATCTTTTTCTCTGCAAGGGCCGCATTTCTCGCCTTTTCATATGTCCAGACCACTGATGCCGGTAGCGCGTTACTTAGTAAAGCGTTAGTCTAATATGACGTCTTTTTTCATTAACGACAAATCTAACGTGTTACTATTTCCAAACCAGTAGTCAGATTAAAGTTTATAGAATCCAAGTCACAGTGCATTACTATTTCTTTTTTTTCCAATTTTCCCTCGCAAAAATATATTTTATTTCTTCTAGCGGTCTTGGAAAGTGACGTCATGTAAGCGACACCAAAATAAACACAACAATGGCGGGCGGAGAGAGAAGCGCGTTTTCAAATTGGAAATACTGTCATTATTTCGAGTTTCTGTCCGTTAAAGACAACAATATAAAGGTTCGCTGTATACTCTGTCCTGGAGACAAAGTATTATCCACCTTCAAAAACACAACTTCAAATTTGAAAAAAACATTTGGAGTCACGGCAATCAAATTAAGAGTGGAAGTCCCACCAGGTGGTGCGAAGGAGAGAGCTGTGACTGATACAGCAGGCCCCCTACCACCCAAACAACAGAAGCTGGACTTTCGTGCAAAAGCGTTAAGCGGGGGGGAATTAAAGAAGTTGGTCCGGCAGTATGTTGTCGAGGAAATGCTGCCCTTAAGCACAGTTGACTCGCCCTCGTATCGTGCCATAACAAAGAAGATCCCTGCTAGGATCAACGCGGACTTGCCTCACAGAACATCCTTTTCGTACTACCTGGTGATGGAGTATGCACAGATGGAGAGCAACCTGACAGCCGCACTGAATGAGGTAGAATTTGTGTCAACTACCGCAGATATTTGGACTGCGCACAATCGCAGCTATATGGGAGTAACGCTCCACTGGATCAGTAGATCCACATTAGAGCGCAACAAAGCTGCATTGGTTTGTCGGAGAATTTGCGGTAAACACACTCATGATGTTATTAGTGCATAATGTTACGATCCGCTGCCCGGATCATAGTTTGTTTATGTTTGAGTCACGTGTTTTCAGCACCTTGAGTTTCGTTTGTTTCTGTTGCCATGTCGACAGATTACATTCACCTGCCTCTGGTTAGTGTTCGGGACGCGCACCTGTTGCCCGGGCACTAATCAGAGGGCTATTTAGTCTTTGCCCTGGCCTCACTCGGTCTGGCTTCCTAGTTTGTTCCCACACAACTGATGACGACGTTTATTTCATGTTCCTTAGCTGCTAGTTTTCACGCTAGGCTATTTTGGTTTACTAGCTCCCACGCTAGCCCTTTTGTTTTGCCTTTTGTGCTACGTGTATGTCTTTTGTTTATTCATCGTATGATTTATATGTTAAATAAATCATATTCCTACCTGCAAGCTGTGTCCGAAGCCGTCTGCATCCCTGGGAGAACACACCCGCATCACGATGCGACCACGTCGTTACACATAAATCGAAAACATTCACTCTTCATATGGACTACTCAAAAAAGTAGTGGCAACAGTGACCAACAACGGGTCCAACTTTGTCAAGGCGTTTAAAGTTTAACCGCCTGTCACAGAGTCCGATGATGAGACGGAGGAGGAAGGGTCTGCCCCCACAGATGATGATGTCACTTTTTTAGATCTGTCAGGAATCCTCTCAGCTGAGAACGAAAGTGATGACCAGCTGTCTCTTCCCCCACAACACAGGTGTGCTTCACACACCATCAACATCAGCAAAATGCGCAGCTCTTTGGACCAAATCAAGCAGATCTACTGTTGCATCAGAAACAGTGGAAGAAGTCAGCAAAATAAAGCTCCTGGTACCAACATCCACAAGGTGGAACTCCTTCTTTGATGCTGTGAATAGAATTGTAGAAATTCCCATGAGTGACCTGCCTACTCTGTGCACCAAGCTGGGAGTGACGTGTTTCAAAGAAAAAGAGTACCAATTCCTGCATGAGTACTGCACTGCCATGAAGCCTCTGACTGCAGCACTGGACATTCTACAAGGCGACTGTCCTTACGGGACTTTACTACCCACACTTGGAGTTCTAATGCAAAAGACCCTGGCAGTGAAAGATGGGCTCACCAGGATGACTGCAGGCCTTCCGGATGCTATAGTGCAGGTATGTTCCATCTTTAAGCTAGTTATAATGTTCTTTCATCACACTATTCATAAACATGGAACAGAATATTCATTATCATTGCAAAATTAAATCTATAATATCGATCCCACATAGGCATGTTTTGCACAAGTAGCCCTTGCAAGCACAAGCATATTTAGGCTATCTAGACTCGTTTTGCCGGTGTGTTGGACAACAAAGATGCCCTTCTCGCAGCTGTCAGTTGTCCAAAATTCAAACTCCGATTGCTGAGAGATCCAGATAGAAGACAGCGAGTAAAAGGGCTTCTGACAGCAGAGTGCTGCACAACTGGTCCCCCAGTACAAGCCTCGCCAGTGTGCCCACCACCTCTGCAAGCCAAGGTGAGATGGACTTTTTCACTTTTGAGGCAGAGCCAGAGGAGACCGACTCTGCAGAAAATGAAGTCATGGACTACCTAAGGTCAGCCTATGACCTTCAGATTCTGCATCGGTTTCCAAAAATTAAGAACATTTTCATAAAGTATAACTCTCCAATCCCATCGAGTGCTCCTGTGGAACGGCTTTTCAGTCTGGGAGGTTTGGTCCTCACGCCGAGAAGGAATAGACTTGCTGACAAGAGGTTTGAGAGGCATCTTATTAATGAGGTACAACCACTGGTTTACTTGCTCAACGCCACTGTTTGAATCATAACTTGATTATAACAATAGAACAATAAGAGCTAACATGTGGTGTTATACACTGTTTTGTTTTTTAAAACCACGCTTAGCTGCTCTGATGTTGTGAACAACAGGTTCAATGTTCATAAGAAAAGTTCAAAATAATGTAATAGTTACATTTGTATTTGTAGGTTTTGCCATTGCAGTATTAACAGTAAGGTAAAAAGACCGTCTTTATTTTATTTTATAAAACAACATTTATGTCAACTGCAGTAAAGAAAAACGGTCTTTTTTTATAGATAAAGCAAGTATGTACAGGTATGTGCAATCATTATTTTTTTTTACATGTAAAACAAGTATTTATGTTAAGTGCAGTGAAGAAAGACTGGCATTATTTATTTTTTAATATAAAATAAATGTTTATCTTATGTGCAGTTGTTGATGTTAAATAAAGTGATTATTGGCAAAACTGCTTGTCATTTTTATGTTGAGGCGGCGGGGGTAATGTCGGGAGCTGCATTGCTGAATGTAACTGTTAAAGTAACTTGTAATCTAATTTAGTTACTTTAAGCTCAACTAATCAGTAAAGTAACAAAGTTACTTTCTAAAGAAGTAATCAGTAGTCATTAATCAGATTAGTTTTTCAAGGTAACTCTGGCAACACTGGTCCGGACACCGCTCCTCAACGTTGAACGCCAGGATGCACAGTGGTCAGCAAGGTACTCCCTAAAAACGACGTCGATACGGCAGTGCTTAATTTCTTTCTTGCAGGCGTCTTTAAAACAAAGGCGTGGTTGTCAAATCGGCCGTTTGCCTTTCACCACTTCGCCACAAAGTAGGTCCTTTGGGATGCCTCCGAGTTATATCCTTCTGACATGTACAAGCCAGCATAAACGCCGCTCACAGAGGATGGTCAAGATTCTGCTTAACTCAGTTTGTTGCAGGACTTCTGTGTTTGGCACCTTGTCCTGCCAATGTGTAAGTTGCGCCTCACTGCTGTAGAGGAGTGTGCTAATCAAGCAGGCCTGGTAGACACGCAGCTTAGGATTCTCCGTGAGACAAGGGTTGTTCCAGACTCTATGGTATAGTTTCGCCATAACTGCTGTGGGCTTGGCAATCCTCCTGCTCACTTCTATATCCAGCGTGAGCAAGCTCCAGATAATGGACCCAAGGTAGGTGAAGTTGTCAGCAGCCTCTAGCTTGTGCCCGTCGATTGTGATGGTTGGGGGGTGGTCTGTGCCCTGTGCCATGATTTGGGTCTTCTGAAGACTGATAGTTAGTCTGAACTCCTTGCAGGCATAGGAGAGGCAATTGACAAGCTGTTGGAGGCTGTCTTCTGTGTGTGATGACAAGGCTGCATTGTCCGCAAAGAGCAGCTCATGGATGAGCACCTCAATTACCTTGGTCTTGGCACAGAGGCGGGCGATGTTAAGTGGCTTGATGTAGACTCTCTCGCTGCAGTCTTTGAAGACGTATTGGAGGATCATCATAAAGACTATGCCGAAGAGCGTCGGCGCCAGGACGAACCACTACTGACAGGGAAGGCCTCAGAGATGGTGCCATTAAAGCTGACTGCTGTGCATGTCCTCACGGGATGATGTGAACATAGCAAGTAGTTGTAACGGGCAGCTAATCTTCTGAAAAAACCTGAAAAGTCCACTCCCCCTGACCAGGTCAAACACCTTCGTCAGGTCAAAGAAGGCAAGGTAGAGGGGCATGTATTGATCTTGGCATTTTTCTTGCAGTTAGCGCAGTGAGATTATTATGTCCAATGTTGACCGATAAGCACGGAAGCCACACTGGGACTCTAGGTACACGCGGGGGGTTGGGGTTGGCAGGCTCGCCAGGGCAACATGAGCAAAGGCCTTTCCCAAGATGCCGAGCAGGTAGATCCACTCGGTAGATGTTGCAGTCGCGTCTGTCTCCCTTCCCCCTATCAAGCTCTTCCATGACTGGCAGGTCTGGGATGGCAGAAAGTCGGTGATGACGTTCTGCGTGGCGAAGAACTCTTCGCAGCGCTGGAGCTACTTCCCCTAGTCGCTGATCACTTCCCCTAGTTTGGACTTGAGGGGGGCATACTTGGTGGGGCTGGGCCTGTTGCTCTTTTGATGCCCTTGTACATTCCTCTTGCATCACTGGTGTCTGCTGCAGTGTGGATGCTGCTGCAGAGATTCTGCCTGTAGGTGTTGGCACAACGGCAGGCAGTCTGCTGGGATGCTTTCCTGGCAGCTTTCAGTGCAGCAAGAGTATGGGTCTGTGTAAGGCCTTGTATGCCAGTAGTGCCTGCCTCTTGGCCTCGAACACAGGTGCCATCTCCTCCCAGTGGGCCTCAAACCAGTCAGCATTTTTGCACTCCTTTTTCCCGTAGGCAGAGATGGCTGCATTATTCAGTGTCACGTAGGCAGCCCTACCTAGAGTTGGTGGTGTCATCAGCTGGTATCCTCTCAGCAAAGGTTTTATTAAGGTGACTCAGCAACTGCTGGGTCTTTGCTTGGTCGCTGGTACTGCAGGTGTTGATGCGTGGCTGCCCTTTCTTCTTCGCTGAGGATGGTGGCCGAGCCAGAAGATGTTGACAGCAGAAATGAGAAGATCATCTATGTGCCTTCCAGAGAGGGCTCGATTGAGGCGACAAGCATGTTTTTCACAGCGAAGCCAACATCGTACCAGCGGGCTTCCTCTGTAGGCCAGAAAAATAATTAGTTTGCTTCCCTGATGGTGTCACTGTCAGCCAGTCGACGTTCAGCCGGGAGAGTTCCCTGTCAATGATGGCAGTCTTCCTTGTGTCATCCAGCTGCTGCAGGTCAGCAGAGAGTCCAGGACACATAGTCCCAACGTTCCAGTTTGAAAATGGAAGAGCTAGAATCTTCTTTCGTTTTTTTTGTGTTGGATTTTGTCTGGTACGAGGATTTTGTGGCTCACTATACGAGGTGGTCTCTACTCTCCATGCATCCAATGGAGCATGCAAGCCATGGCGGAACAACACCTAACTGGCTTGGGGATGCCGAGCTTTGGCGTGCAGTAGTTGTTCAGTGGGACTACGAAGGTCCTTCCCACCGACAGAAGTGGCCCCTTGTGCTCGTTTCCTTCGCCAATCGGATAAGCTTATAATGCTTATAAAGCTTATAAAGCTTATAAAGCTTATCACTTCCCGTGTTTTGCCGGCATCTTTCGGTGACGCTGGAGTGTCCTCTCCAATGGAGCTACATAGCCTTAACAGATACGATGGAGGAGGAGCTGTTGTCCAGGCAGCAGACCTGCCCTCTCCACGGAGCTGGAGAAACCAAGGTAACAACGAGTGTTGATACAGCTGGGCACCAGCGCCATCGCAGGAGTTGCCGGAATGGCATTGTGTTGTCAGACCGCCTTCGGGACTTCAGCTCCTGATTTTCTGTCAAGGTTTGTTCCCTTAGTCTTCCCATAAAAGGGTATCCCAGCAACGCAGCAGAGGTTTTTTATCAGAGTTTTCATTCTTCTAGATAGGCTACCGACTAAGGTTGACGAGCCAATCTGCCCAAAATAAAGTATATACATACATATATACATACTGCCTTAGCCTTTACACCTCATGGCTCACCAATAGGCAGTGACTGACTCGTGGAGGGTGCTTCATGCCCGTACAGGTCATAGAAATATATACACTTCTGGTAATATGTAATAAGCATTTATTCTTCTGTTGTTTAGATACTTTACATTAGTTTTGGGTGATACTACAAATGTTGGTACCAAGTCAATACCAAGTAGTTACAGGGTCATACATTGGTCATAATTAAAGTTCTCCTGTGTGCAGGGACATATTTCCCGAGTTTATAAACAATAAAAAATGACAAAAGAATTAGTAATAATAAAAAATATCGTGTACTTAGTATCTTTACAGTCAATGCAGTTGTCGATCCACCCATTTGTTTACATGCAAGAGCGCTTGTTTGCTGTTAGCGGTTAGCTACGGTGTGTAGTGAAGCTTGTTTAGCTATTCCTTGTCCTGCAGAGATGATATTTGTAAGAACCGTAGTTTATTGGAAGAGAGGATTAGTGATTTAGTAGCTAAAACACTGCGGACTGCAGATGGAAGTTATGTTAGGTTAGGTTACTTTATTAGTACCCAAAGATAAACTTGTTTTGCAGCCAGCAAGATCAGGACATCCATTTAAACATACAGAGAAAGTAACATCTTAGATATGCAATACAAAGACCTACCACCGCTAGCTAGCTGTGTTTTAATGTACAGCTTGAAGTGCAGCACTTTAGTGTTCATAGCTCCACTTTATCAAGAATTTTTAAGCCAAAATGCATCCATTGTCCCTTTTATTTCCCCACGCTGTCTGCTTGTAAGTGCTCTGTGCTTGTGTGTCGACTAACATGCGCCTCTGCTCATATTGCCAGAAATGTCACAACATAACGACAGCGCGCCATCATGTCCGTAAAAAAATGACCGGTAATTTTTAGAGGCAGTATGGTACTTTCCCTACTTTAATTCATTCGTACAGCGGTACTTAATTGGTACTGGTACAACTCAATACAGGAGACATAACATCTACAACCACTTACACTCACATTCTGACTGATGGACAACTAATTGAACAGATAACTTATGTTTTGGTGTTGTGGAACAAAACAAGTCCAGAGTAGCTTAAGACAATTCCATGAAAGCACAGAAAGAACATGCAAACTGTTCCAATGGAGATTTGACCAAGATTCCCAGACAGACAGACCAATCAGAATTTGTAATCAAATATGCATGTGTAACATACTCCACTGAGATTAGAATACAGACATCCCAACCTGTATTTTGTTGATTTGTATTTTATTTTATTTTATTACTTTTATGTTTGGGGCATTTTCGGCAGCCAAAAATGGTGTATCAGTAATATTTTGTTTTCATTTCATCTGCAGGAAATACATGGACAAGTGTTGACACCTCCCGAATGCAAATACGCCCACCGCATTTGTTTCACTTTTTAGTGTGTCTCAAGACCACTCAAGCATGAAGGTGCATTTCAATGTTAGTGGGGAATACATGGTCAATTAGAACATCCATCCATCCATTGTCTACTGCTTGTCCCTTTCGGGGTCACGGGAGTGGCTGGAGCCTATACCAGCTGCATTCGGGTGAAAAGCAGGGTACACCCTGGACAAGTCGCCACCTCATCGCAGGGCCAACCCAGATAGACAATTATACTATATTTGAAAAGGATACAGGTATAAGTTTATAACAATTTTTAAATAGTTAAAAAATCTGTTTTTTTAGTATTCTCTAATCTCCCATCTTGGCTTGACGCCTTTTTACCTGGATGCCCTCCGTGCCAGGTTGCTGCAAAAGTTTGACAGTGCGTGTGTGCGCCGTCGTCTGGCCGCGGCCGTCGTGCCAGGTCAGGTTGCTGCCTCCCGAGCGACGTGGCAGCTGGTAGCTCAGTTCTTCGGCCGACAGCGTGTGCTCCAGGGAGGCGCGGCAAAAGCTGAAGCTGGAAGCCGCTGTGAGGAGCAAAAGGTTGAGAAGGAGGAGAAAGAAATAGAGACGTAAGTAGAGGGAGATAATACATGGTCACTTTGTAATGACTTTCATGAGTACTTTTCTTTCATGTGAGGCACAATAGCAGCTGATAACAATATTCTAAAAGATTAAAGTGCCTGCATTCATTAAAGATTGCATGCTTTGTGTGAGTCATACATGAAAAACAATGTTAGTGACGTGAAGAGCAGCAGTGCTATCATACAAGTGAACTTGAAGTGCATATGAATGACATATTTCAGGCACACTTCTTAATCAATCAATTAGTCCATCAGTGGTACAGCTAGATCACCTAATTCCATCTAAATCTTAAATTGTATACATTTTGGGACAATTCTACGCTTCCAACTTTGTAGGAAAAGTTCAAGGTTAAAGGTTTAAGGTGACTTTATTTGTACTCGAAGGTAGATTTGTTCTAGGGCTGGGTGATATATCGAATATACTCGATATATCGCGGGTTTATCTCTGTGCGATATAGAAAATGACTATATCGTGATATTCGAGTATACGTCCTCACACAGTTGCTTTTAGCTGCGGGCATTACACTACAGGCGTTTCTCACTCTTTCTTGTCTCTGCTTCTTACAGAGACATAAAACAAGCGTACCTTCTTACATACGTCACATACTGACGCGCATGCAACGTCACACGCCCTCGCCGAGCAGAGAGGTAGCGGCATGGATAACGTTAACTGTGGTGCTAACGGAGTGGTGCGAGTGGTAATACGAGAGAAAGAAGGTGCAAATCTGTTAACAAATGAAGGAAGAATTAATTCCCAAGAAAAACAGCACGGGGTCCATCGTCTGGCGGTGGTTTGGCTTCAAGCGGGAATATGTTTGTATGCGGCAAAAGCGTTGCTACAAAAAGTAGCAGCACTGCTAATGTGTAGCACCATTTGAAAAGTCACCCGCTGGAGAATGAAGAGTGCTTGAAACTCTGCATGTCAACATCTCGGCCGGTGCCACACCCAACAAAATGCCCAAGCAACCATTTCCACATCAACACCGTATGAAAAAAATAGTCAACAACAGAAGGAGATAACGTCCGCAGGAACCTACTACATAGCGAAGGACGTACACTATTTGATTTCCTATTTAGCAGCTAATTTTTATTTGACAGTTATTGAAATATCTTGTGTGACATCATGCACAAAAGTGCACTTTATTTGTTTTAAACTATTGTAGTGGCGTTCTGTACAAAAAAATGCACTTTAATTTAGTGTTTTGATATGTCCTCTTAGTGACATCATGCACAAAAGTGCACTAATAGCTTGTTTTAAAATGTATCTGACAATCTTGCACTTTCTCTTTTGGAATTTACATGAATGTTTGTGCCATTGCTTAATAACTGTTTAATAAATACAGTTTTGGTAAATTGACTTAGTTGTGATTTTCCTCTCTGCATAAAAGTTTAAAATGAGCATATATTAATGCAGTATGAACAAGAATGTTTTGATGTAGACACATAGACTCATCATACTGGTGTTATTATATGCATCAAGTGTTCATTCAAGGCTACGGCAAAGTATCGAGATATATATCGTGTATCGTGACATAGCCTAAAAATATCGAGATATTAATAAAAGGCCATATCGCCCAGCCCTAATTTGTTCTGCAGTGGAAAATAAAGGAGGATGGCATCTGCATATATATTGAAATAAAAGTAATAACACATAACAAATGACAACATGACAATGTACTGCCTGGGACCAGGGCCAGTAAAATAAGGAAAGAAAAAATCATATGAACAATAAAGACTCAAATTAAAAGTTAATAAAAGACAGTAAGAGAAAACTTCCATGAATGAATAAATACATGAAAACAAATGAAAAATAAATATGTGCAATATAACTATAATTTGGTTAAAAGAATAGCTGCAGCTGGAACAAAGCTGTTCCTTTACCAAGATGTTCTGCATCTTGGGACCCTAAGCCTTCGACCAGACGGGAGGAGATGGAACTCACCATACACACGTTGAGAGATTTCTGCTATAATTGAGTTGGCAATCTGCTGTACCTGCCTGGTGTACAGGGACTCCAAACTCAGCTGGGGCTCACTAGTAAGTCGACTTGACCACTTGATTATTTGACTTAATCAGTTTTTGTTCTTCAGAAGCAGACCTCCAAACCATGACACCAGACAAAAAGATAAAACCGATCAATAAAAGCATGATAAAACAAAATGATCATGGTTTTATCAACATGAAAGAAAGACAGTTTCCTTAGACAGTGAAGACACTGGTGACCCCTTTTGCATACAGCATCACAGTTATCCTTAAAATTCAAAGTATTGTCAATAATGGTTCCAAGATATTTATGAGATTGTACACATTTGGCGGTTTGTCCCTTAATAATATTGCCCGCATACGTAATTCCTGCCTGATTTCTGCATACTAAAAGTCCGATTTGTTAAAGTGCTCGGACACATATTTGTGAAGAAACTGCAGACAATAAAAAGCATTGGAGAGAGCACACATCCTTATGGGGAGCCAGTCGAGGAGCACACTTTGTTTGATAAAAAACCATTGACTCTGACTCATTGTGTTCTGTTTTGTTAAAAAGTAAAAAATTGGCAGAAAGGTCATGGCTATAGATCTGAAATCATTTAAAATGTGAGGATGACTGGATTTAGGGACCGGGACAATAATAGCGTCTTTTTAGACTTGGGGGACATGCTGTGTTTCTAAGGACTGGTTAAAAATAAACATAAAAACAAAGCTTATTTCTTTTGCACAGACCTTAAGTAGCCGACCACAAATATAGTCTGGTCCAGGACTCTTGTTTACTTTTGTGTGTGAGAAGGTTATCTCATCATCTTTTTGAATAATGGGAAGGTGTTGATTACTGTGAAGTTTGAGACTGAGTTCTTGTATTTCTTTACTAAAATCAAGAGTATCAGAACGGTTATAAAAACAATTCAGGGCATTAGCAAGATCAGAGTCAGAGAATTTTAAATATGTAAAATGGCGTGTGCACTAGGTTTTTGGTGCCGGCTTAAGTTTTCATGCTGGACCAAGATGACCCAAGGTTGTCAGTAGCCATCTTGTCTTCCTTTTGGGATTTATAGCTCTTTCTGGATTTCAATTTTCAGCTCCTTGGAGGCCAACTGAAAATCTGACACATAACCTCATAGAAAAGCAATGTTCCTTAGTGACCCATGGCTAGTTATTGGGGTAGATTTTAACCCTTTTATTAGGAATAATCATATCTCTGCAAAAGGTAGAAAATAAAAAAATGACATTAATAAGTTCATCCAAGTTATTAGAGAGATGCTTGAACACATCCCAGTCAGTGCAGTCAAATACACAAGTACATACAGTCGTGGTCAAATGTTTACAATGTCATGGCTGTCTTGAGTTTCCAATCATTTCTACAACTCTTATTTTTTTGTGATAGAGTGATTGGAGCACAAACTTATTTGTCACGAAAAACATTCATCAAGTTTGGTTATTTTATGAATTTATTATGGGTCTACTGAAAATGTGACCAAATATGCTGGGTCAAAAGTATACATACAGCAATGTTAATATTTGGTTACATGTCCCTTGGCAAGTTTCACTGCAATAAGGCGCTTTTGGTAGCCATCCACAAGCTTCTGTTAAGCTTCTGGTTGAATTTTTGTACCACTCCTCTTGACAACATTGGTGCAGTTGAGCTAGATTTGTTGGTTTTCTGACATGGACTTCTTCCTTCAGCATTGTCCACACGTTTAAGTCAGGACTTTGGGAAGGCCATTCTAAAACCTTAATTCTAGCCTGATTTAGCCATTCCTTTACCAATTTTGACCTGTGTTTGGGGTCAATGTCCTGTTGGAACACCCAACCTCCGGGCTGATTATTTTAGGTTGTCTTGAGGAATTTGGAGGTAATCATCCTTTTTCATTGTCCCATTTACTCTCTGTATAGCACCAGTTCTATTGGCAGCAAAACAGGCCCAGAGCATAATACTACCACCACAATGCTTGACGGTAGGCATTGGTGTTCCTGGGTTTAAAGGACTCACCCTTTCTCCTCCAAACATATTGCTGGGTATTGTGGCCAAACAGCTCAATTTTTGTTTCATCTGACCACAGAACTTTTCTCCAGAAGGTCTTACCTTTGTCCATGTGATCAGCAGCAAACTTTAGACAAGCCTTAAGGTGTCACTTCTGGAGCAAGGGCTTCCTTCTTGTATGGTAGCCTCTCAGTCCGTGGCGATGCAAAACACGCTTGACAGGGGACACTAACACCTGTGTTCCAGCAGCTTCCATTTCATTGCAGACCTGCTTTTTGGTGGTTCTTGGTTGACTCTTGATCATCCTGACCAATTTTCTCTCAGCAGCAGGTGATAGCTTGCATTTTCTTCCTGATCGTGGCAGTGACAAAACTGTGCCATGACCTTTATACTTATGAACAATTATCTGCACAGTTGCTCTCGGGACCTTAAGCCGCTTTGAAATGGCTCCAAGTGACTTTCCTGACATGTTCAAGTTAATGATTCGTTTTTTCAGATCCGTGCCGAGTTCCTTCGACTTTCCCATTGTCGCGGTTGTAACCGAGTCTAATGACTGCATCACATGAGCCCTATTTAAATAAGCTCAGAGAAGTCAACAGGTGTCGTCAATCATAATCCCTCACATGAAGTTAAGAGGCCATGCCATGAAGCTAATTTGATTGTAACTTTTCTACATCACCAAAATTGATAATGTATGTTGCTGTATGTATACTTTTGACCCAGCAGATTTGGTCAAATTTTCAGTAGACCCATAATAAATTCATAAAAGAACCAAACTTCATGAATGTTTTTTTGTCACAAACAAGTATGTCCTCCAATCACTCTATCACAAAAAATAAGAGACGGCCATGAAATGATGTCCTTCACAAGCGTATGTAAACTTTTGACCAGGACTGTATATGTATGTGTGTATATATATATATATATATATATATATATATATATATATATATATATATATATATATATATACATACATATATATATATATATATATATATAT
The DNA here is from genome assembly GCF_033978685.3 of Nerophis lumbriciformis. Taxonomy (NCBI): domain Eukaryota; kingdom Metazoa; phylum Chordata; class Actinopteri; order Syngnathiformes; family Syngnathidae; genus Nerophis; species Nerophis lumbriciformis. The sequence continues at coordinate 38,321,933 of NC_084548.2, read as the reverse complement.
ATTAGGGCTGCAACTAACGATTAATTTGATAATCGATTAATCTGTCAATTATTACTTCGATTAATCGAGTAATAATCGGATAAAAGAGACGAACTACATTTCTATCCTTTCCAGTATTTTATTAAAAAAAAACAGCATACAGGCGCCATGTTCTTTCAACTTGCCAAATAAAACAAGGAAAATGTTACAAAAATGCACACTTTTGACACCCCTGCTATAGATAAGAAACAATTTAATCTGATAAATGTATCGATAAAAAGCAGAGCCTGACGACGCATGCGCGTTTATCACAACTCCCTCGCTCTCTCTGTCTCTCCCCCTCCCTCACCAATGCTGCTGCATGCACAATTTGTTTTGTTTTTAACCTTCTTAACCCTGAACGTACATTGAAAATACACGCAACCCTAACTCAAAATGCCGGACATTTGAGGCATTTAAGAAACACCGCCCGACAGCCCCGCTAAAGAGGACATGTCCGGTGAAAAGAGGACGTATGGTCAGGACCTAGCCCGGTTGCTGCTAGCATGCTAGCAGCGATCGGTTTCCATCCATCTATCCATTTTCTACCGCTTATTCCCTTCGGGGTTGCGGGGGGCGCTGGAGCCTATCTCAGCTACAATCAAGCGGGAGGCGGGGTACACCCTGGACAAGTCGCCACCTCATCGCAGGGCCAACACAGATAGACAGACAACATTCACACTCACATTCACACACTAGGGCCATTTTAGTGTTGCCAATCAACCTATCCCCAGGTGCATGTCTTTGGAAGTGGGAGGAAGCCGGAGTACCCGGAGGGAACCCACGCAGTCACGGGGAGGACATGCAAACTCCACACAGAAAGATCCCGAGGTACGTCCGGTGAAACCGATCGCTGCTAGTCCTCTTTTGCTAGCATGCTAGCAGTTAACGGGCTAGGATAGACTGACCATACGTCCTCTTTTCACCGGACATGTCCTCTTTTGCGGAGCTGTCAGGGCGGAGTTTCTTAAATGCCTCAAATGTCCGGCATTTTGAGTATTGTTTACACAACGTGCAGTACGCTACTTAATATGTCCGTGTGGAAACTCGTTCGGTACACTTCTGCACCGAAACAAAACGCCCGTACCGAAACGGTTCGATACAAATACACGTACAGTTACACCCCTATTATTTTGATTATTGTTTCTCAGCTGTTTGTAAATGTTGCAGTTTATAAATAAAGGTTAAAAAAAAAAAAAAAAAAAAAAACGTAGCCTCTGCGCATAGCAGAGATCCAACGAATCGATGACTAAATTAATCGCCAACTATTTTTATAATGGATTTTAATCGATTTAATCGTATAGTTGTTGCAGCCCTAATATATATATATATGTATATATATATATATATATATATATATATATATATAGATATAGATATAGATATAGATATATATATATATATATATATATATGTATATATATATATATATATATACAGTATATATATATATATATATATATATATATATATATATATATACTGTATTTATATATATATATATATATATATAATCTATATGTACCCAATGTTGTGATAGGTAAATATATATACTGAATCTGCATAATGTGCATGAATTTTCTTTCTGACCGTGTCGTTAAAAAAGAAAAAAGAAAAGAAAAGAAGGATTCATTTGCAATCGGATTTGTGGGCATACTGAGAAACGGGTCAAAAATGTGACTGTGTAGCAAAATTTACGCAGAATTTACACCAGAGTTTATACAATACAATTGTGCCAATAATGTGCCAACAATACAATACATGTTCCCTCGACCACAAAGAAGTGTTTTAAATGTACAAACATCGGTGCCCTTTAATAGCCACATCACACACCACTGAATTGATTAGAACAAAACTTGTGAGCCAGGAAATTTCATTGACCCCCGACCCTGAAATGTTCTTCTGGATGAACAGACAACATTTATTTCAACAGACACAACATCTTATATAATGTCTTGCCAGAAAAGAGGATGCTGTTCCTGCATGAGTGGAACCCACCCCGCATGTTTTAATTATATTGTTTATTGTATGTTATATTAATATTATTAATAATATATGTTATTTATTGGATGTCATATTGACCACACCCCAAGCCCAGTCTTCACCGCCACGTATATGGTTGCAATCTAGGGGAAACCCTGAAGTTATTATATACTATACATTTTTATAAACTGTTGTCTTTATTTTATATTACTTTCCATAAGTAATTTTGGGCCCTATTATTCATTTCCCCATCGCTCTACTTATCTCTGCAAAATGAGTAAACCTACAAGTAAATTGTCAAAAAGATATGTGAAAGAAAAATGAGCAAACCTGCCATTCCATCCAAGAAAAACATGTTTTCCAGAAGTATTTCTCTACAGACCATTGATACCTAACGTGTTAACTCTATATAAGTATTTTTAAGTCAGCAGCAGCCAGAAGACAGAACTCGTCTAGTCTCGATGGATTTCGGAAAAAAAAAGTTGATATGAAAACAAGAAGAACAGCCTGCAGGAATCACTGATGTTGCTGTCTTTGTGTAGCCATTTCCTATATGCCACTGCCTTTGTAACTTTATCTTCCTTTAACTTGTTTCCCCTCTGAATTTATCTCTGCCTTTTTCCAGCTGGCAGGTCTTTTCGGTCGTTGGGACAAACCAATATAATTATTGCCAGTCAGACTGCGGGGGAGGAGACAGGAGGAAGGAACGTGGGGAGCTGAAACGCCTTGCAACCCTAAAGACCTGCCAATCGTGGAGAAAGACAAAAAAGAGCCAAATCCAGACAGACAAGAAAGAGCGTGAGATGTTACCATTTATCGCTTTCACATTTATGCAGTTTGACAGTAGAATGTGGTGACAGAGCGTAGTAGGGAAACACATAAATAAACCATGAACCAAGTTCATTTGATAAGGTGTTAAATACAGAGCTCCCCAATTATCCCACCGACACTTAATATACATCTGTGAAGAAGTGCAGCATCATTCCATCTCGGTTCCACTGATGTCTCGCTTGCTGCCAATTCACCAGATCTTGCAAGCTCCAGAAGTCATAAGAAGAAGATAAAGTGCTCATATAGCAAGCTGTAATAGACTTGTTCAACTTAACCCCCTGGGGCAGAAGGAATAGTGGAGAATTTAAAGTCAGAAGGAAGCAATTAAATAACTATACCTTTTAACAACCCCTTTGAGACCACCCTTTACTGACTTTTTGCCAAGTCTTTTAATAATAACTGTACAAACATATATTGTTCAGATTATTTTAATGAACTAACGTGTTGCTAAGCATATAGCTTTCCGAAGTTCAGAACAGTGCGAAAACCATTATGGACTATTAAACACAGATAATATTTCAGATTCCTATATTTTTTTCTAAACTATACTGACAAAATAAATATTCATAACTTCTAGACAATTTAGAGTCTTTCATTATCTTGCATTAAATGCATGTTTTGGGGATGAGGGAGGAAATATCAAGAGAGATTGTACATGAGAGATGCTCTCTGACAAGTCCAATTTACAACATTTGACATTAAACATTAGTGCAGTTATAAACTTTTAACATTCTTAATTGTCTCTTGTTTTGACAAAAAATTCTAATCCCTGAAGAAAGTCAGTTGGAAATATTGATCGGTGAGTACATCATACAAACAGACATGTTGGATTAAGGCAAACAATGGCACCTGGTCTTGTAGTCCGGCTGGTACTAAAATGGAAGAATAGCCGCAAGTCGGGTCTTGGAATGTGCCTCTATGCTCAAGGATAATCACTGGCCAGAATCATGAGTCATCTGTCACCTTTCTGTCTCAACACCCAGCACTAGATTAGTCTGGACAACTGCCAAATCTACTTTGTCCTATTTGTCACTAACTGGAGTTGAATTATGCCCCGTCTGAAAACTAACAGTTCTAGAAGGAAGACGTCCCAGGATACTATTAAAATAAGATTAGAAAATCCTGGCTTGATAACTGTGATTATCTAGCATCGTGCAACTGTGCATCTTACTACACTTTTAGGCTAGGTTGACCCAAGATAGCAAAAAAGAGATCTTGGAGAAGTTCAATATCAATAGGATTTGTAATACATGTCGTGATGAGCGTAGGCTTTTCTAACTGCAAAAATAGAAAGATGTAGCAAGAAGCAAAAAGAACACTTGAAGGTAAAGAGCACCATAATTGAGAGCAACCTCTTGGAAGTGTGTGTGTGTGTGTGTGTGTGTGTGTGTGTGTGTGTGTGTGTGTGTGTGTGTGTGTGTGTGTGTGTGTGTGTGTGTGTGTGTGTGTGTGTGTGTGTGTGTGTGTGTGTGGTGTGCGTTTGTGTGCACAAACGTTAGATCAGTGATGTAAATCTGGCCCAAGGGATGAGTTTGGTAAGTGTAAAAATGAGTTGCATTTTTAAATTAAAGAAACTGCTGTTCTAAAAGTGTCCAGTGGATGTCGAAATAGCAATTCTTTAAGGCAAGCAAATAGTTTATACCGGCGCGAGCATGTATACCAAGCAAGAAGTACGCGGTAAAGCGGAGCTGCAACTCCTCCTCCTCGACCCTATGTAAAACAAACAGGAGTAAAATAAATAATTGGTAAACCCACTTAAAATGCTACATGAGACACTGCACATTGATATAGTTCTGTGAAAATGATTGTCTTCTGTGCAGATTAAAAGAAAGTGAACAGTGTGTGATTTACTGCAATACTGTCAGTCTTTTAAGTTTTTATTTTTGGTTTGCTGAAATTGTTCACACAAACCTCAAACCTCTTGAATAGTTTCTACTTCAGTTTGTATGATTTGTGGAGTTAGCACAAGATTAATATGTGGTTATGACAAATTGGGTTGTTGATACATAGAAGTGATTTTCCATCCATCCATCCATCTTCTTCCGCTTATCCGAGGTCGGGTCGCGGGGGCAGCAGCCTAAGCAGGGAAGCCCAGATTTCCCTCTCCCCAGCCACTTTGTCCAGCTCTTCCCGGGGGATCCCGAGGCGTTCCCAGGCCAGCCGGGAGACATAGTCTTCCCAACGTGTCCTGGGTCTTCCCCGTGGCCTCCTACCGGTCGGACGTGCCCTAAACACCTCCCGAGGGAGGCGATCGGGTGGCATCCTGACCAGATGCCCGAACCACCTCATCTGGTTCCTCTCGATGTGGAGGAGCAGCGGCTTTACTTTGAGCTCCCCGCGGATGACAGTGCTTCTCACCCTATCTCTAAGGGAGAGCCCTGCCACCCGGCGGAGGAAACTCATTTCGGCCGCTTGTACCCGTGATCTTGTCCTTTCGGTCATGACCCAAAGCTCATGACCATAGGTGAGGATGGGAACGTAGATCGACCGGTAAATTGAGAGCTTTGCCTTCCGGCTCAGCTCCTTCTTCACCACAACGGATCGATACAGCGTCCGCATTACTGAAGACGCCGCACCGATCCGCCTGTCGATCTCACGATCCACTCTTCCCTCACTCGTGAACAAGACTCCGAGGTACTTGAACTCCTCCACTTGGGGCAGGGTCTCCTCCCCAACCCGGAGATGGCACTCCACCCTTTTCCGGGCGAGAACCATGGACTCGGACTTGGAGGTGCTGATTCTCATCCCAGTCGCTTCACACTCGGCTGTGAACCGATCCAGCGAGAGCTGAAGATCCTGGCCAGATGAAGCCATCAGAACCACATCATCTGCAAAAAGCAGAGACCTAATCCTGCAGCCACCAAACCGGATCCCCTCAACGCCTTGACTGCGCCTAGAAATTTTGTCCATAAAAGTTATGAACAGAATCGGTGACAAAGGGCAGCCTTGGCGGAGTCCAACCCTCACTGGAAACGTGTCCGACTTACTGCCGGCAATGCGGACCAAGCTCTGACACTGATCATACAGGGAGCGGACCGCCAAAATAAGACAGTCCGATACCCCATACTCTCTGAGCACTCCCCACAGGACTTCCCGAGGGACACGGTCGAATGCCTTCTCCAAGTCCACAAAGCAGAAGAAGAAGAAGTGATTTTGTTTATGCTTTATTTATTTATTTATTTTCAATCCTAGATGGGCTGTGACTTAAAAGTTTAATTGCTTTGTACAAAGTATATACACTGAGATTAAGTCTAAATTCATTGTGTTCTTCATGGTGTTTTTGCAACTGCACCAAATTTTCCTCAGAATGTTCAACTAACTTGAAGTGTTTTGTCAAGAGGATTATTTGTACATTTTCAGAATATTCTTGTTCTATTTTGGGCTAAAGTAAAACAAAGTTATTATGCCATGATTTTACCCGTCCAACCCACTTAGGAAAAGATTTTCCTCCATGCGGCTCCTGAGCTAAAAGGTGTTTGACACCCCTGCGTTAGATCATTCAATGCACCTCAACACAATAAAGCGTGACAACACATCAACTCTTTTTGGCATTTTAGCATACTGCGTGTGAGTAGCAGCCAAACCTCAAAAGTATTTATTATTATTAAGTAGTTGGGCAGAGCATTGTGGGAGGTCATTTTGAGCCAAAACCCACAGTTGTTTAAATCAGTGTTTTTTAACCACTGTGCCGCGGCGCACTAGTGTGCCGTGAGATATTGTCTGGTGTGCTGTGGGAAATTAAGCAATTTTACCTTATTGGTCTAAAAAATATTTTTTGCAAACCAATAATTAGAATCCGCAAATATTGTGCTGTTGCTGAGTATTTGTGCTGTTGAGAGATTGGCAGAGTAACCATGTAATACTCTTCCAAATCAGTAGGTGGCAGCAGGTAGCTAGTTTCTTTTTAGGCCTACCTTGAGACAAGAGAATTAGTGATGCATGAATGGTTATGGTTAACATTCATATTGAACAATTGCGTAAGGTATTTGGTAAAAACTACTTTATATTGTCAATATAGGCTACTGAGTTTAATTTTATAACATTTTCAGATGGCAGTGTGCAAGAGAGCATCAAATATGGTCAAGTATTGTTTTTAGTTGGATTCCTCCAACCCCTTGGCATCATTTTAAAACAATAGAATGGAATAATACACCTTATTTCAAGCATCGGTAATTCAGTGCAATGGTGTATTTAATCAAAGTAATTTTGGCATTAGTTCTATCTATACATGACACCTCTTATTCAAAAGAAAAAGGGCTTTTCTATTCAATGTCTAAGTTTTATAAGAAACAGCCAAATTCACTGTGATCCTCATGACCAGCTAGGGGAAAAACTTCACCATAGAAGTGATTTCAGCATTTTAAGACTTCTTTGGAATGGAAATTGCATTAAAAATAGAATGTATTATTATTATTATCATTATTATCAATATTATTATTATTATTACTTCAAGCCAGCAGCACAAAGTAAACCTAATTTAAAAGTGTAGCATCGGGCCGAACAATTGCGTCAACTCTCAACATGTCTCTGGTACATGTGTGTATGATCAGCTTTGGTTTGTGCTGTAATATGTAGGACGTTAAGTAAAAGTTATTCATAACACCTCCAATTCTCTATACCTTGCCCTAACCCCAGGAATGAGCCATGAAATTACTCAATTTTGAGAGCGTGCTGGGGGATATATATAAAACCCAGAACCCAGGGTTTTTTCCCATGATGCGTTGCAGTCCATTATCCACTCTGACATGAGACATTGTTGCAGAGGCTGGGGCTGAGGTTTACTTTTCACAAGCTATCACTGTCACTGGGCCAGGCATGTATATATATATATCACACAATACAGGCTGATAGAAGATAACATACCAACTCTCATCAGGCGAGGAAAACACAAACTAAATCAGTGTATTGTGTGAATGTGTGTGTTAGTCCAAGCTGGCAAGCTAATGCATATATGAATATGACTGACTAAGACAGCATGAGGACTCAGGCTTCCCACATTTGTATAATCATCTTCTGCTTTGGTTTGGACCAATAGGTCTGAATGACGCTACAGACTCTACAAGCAAGCATGTGGCTATTGGCTGGATTCTGGATTCAAACTGCAGGGCAGTTATGTCTCACAATGAGTTCTAGAACTCATGTGGGGTTGGCAGTCCTGTTATAATTCTACAGGTCATCCAAACCCTAAAATAATATAATCTCTGAGCACTAGAGGCTGGTGGAAGAAGAACAGGATAAGCCAGGCTCTAGTAGGGATGTAACAGTAAACGGTATAATGATTAGTAACACCGTTAAAATTTGTTGTTATCGAAAAATCATATCAAAACTGCTCACTTCCTGGAATCTAAGTCGCCGCATGCGCATCAGCGCTGTTTTGCTCGACAAAACATGGCAAAAAGCAACTACACGGACACTGCTCCAGGAGATTTTCCTTCAGAGTAAACAGAGCCGAACGCTTCGTTTCACTTTATTTCCCTCGCTTCACTTCCATATCGTAAAATTTTGGCGTGCTTTTAAGAGCGCACTGCTGTTAGATGGCAAGTGCGACAAGTGTGGACAATATTTCAGACGGACGCATTTGTCCCATACTAAAAGTATACAGCGGGAAAGGAAAATATTTGACGTTGCTTTCATTTTCACAACAAAGCGTCCTGCTGTGACTGAGAGTTAATGACAAGAGGAAACATCCAGCAGTCTGTCTGGGGAACATTGCCACAACTTGTTTATAAAGTCTTGACTTTTGTTTACTGAGATGCTCACTCGTTCTTTAGTTAACTGCTAACTTTGTCAGTGTTCCAATAACATCAACACTGGCTCTCATCAAAATGAACGCAGACTGAACTATCAAAAGGCTGAGATACAAAGATTGTGTATTAGATGTGTGAGGTATCATTTCAGTGTAAGTAATTTTTGAAAATGTTGAGCACATTTAAAAATACCACGATAATAATGATAACCGTGATAAGAAATTTTCATACCATGAGATCCTTCTAGAAGGATGTCCAAGACAAATTACTTTCAAAACTTCCATCTAGGGATGTAACGATATTAATGATAAACCGCGGTAAAACCTCTGATGGTTAGTATTACTGTTCTAAATTAAAATGATTGTAAAACTGTGATTGATAAAAGCACTTCCATTAACTCATGGACCAGTGATATTGCTCATTTCTTGGAAAAGCAAGCCAGAGCACTAATTAATGTAGGGCTGGACGATTGTATCGGTTTTGCAATATGTAGAGATATTTGGTTTCCCAAAAAAGTACAGATTTTTCTACTGCCAGGAGATACCAGGTGTGCACTGATTATTATTGAAATGGTACCAGCAATGTTCCCACCAAGGTGTTGGCCTGCGCAATTGCGCACTGCTCGCGTGTCCTCCGCGCACGGAATATGTATGCTGCGCACAAAATCCAAACTAAACTCTAGACAAAATAAACACATAGCCATTTATTCTGTTCCATTTTGCAATGCTACTCTGTGAGTGGCGGGTGACAAGTGGTCAACAGATAAAACAATGTTGACGTCTGCCGAGTCGTTTTAAGGAGGAGAAGGATGTGATCAGCATGTAACAAGCATCAACAATCATTTTGTTGATCAAAACTTATTATTGTCGGCTATAACCACACCAAAACAACATCAGCAACAAAACTACTATCTAGCAAAATGGTTCAATTTCTGCCGTAATCACACCAAAACAAACAAACGATAGGTATTATTGACAACAACCGCTCCCTCTCTTTCAATTGCACCAGAAAACGCACACACTCGGCTCAGCCAGTTATGCGTTCAACTCCAACAGATTACATAACTGTAACTGCCAGGTTGTTACCCTGTGATGCAATTTACATGCAACCAGTCAATGTCATTAAATGATAAATGGGTTATACTTGTATAGCGCTTTTCTACCTTCAAGGTACTCAAAGCGCTTTGACAGTATTTCCACATTCACCCATTCACACACACATTCACACACTGATGGCGGGAGCTGCCATGCAAGGCGCTAACCAGCAGCCATCAGGAGCAAGGGGTGAAGTGTCTTGCCCAAGGACACAACGGACCTGACTAGGATGGTAGAAGGTGGGGATTGAACCCCAGTAACCAGCAACCCTCCGATTGCTGGCACGGCCACTCTACCAACTTCGCCAAGAGCGTACTATGCGTGTGTGTTGCTGTTTTGCAGGTTGGTTAGCAGAAAAAGCAGTTAAAATAGTTAAATACTGCATGCTAACTCCTATTTTGGCCGCTACATGTACACCCAAACTCCAAAATCAGATGTGTGCTAATTCAAGTGTCATGTACAGAATTAAAAATGTTAATCTATGGATATTTATCATGAAATGTTGTCACTAAATTTCATAAATGCTAATAAAAACTATATGTAATGATATATTTTACAGACAAAACCTTGTACACTGTATCCCATACTGAAGCAGCATGTCTGCGATGTGAGCGTACTTTATTATATCTGCGATATACCCATGGACAGTAATCTACAAAATGTGTAATGTGTAATTATTAAAAGGACGGTGCTGCTTTAAAGTAGAGAAAGCTCACAGCAGTAAAGGCTTGCTGCAGCTTGCTGTTTATCGTGGCGTGTTCTTGCTGCAGCTACACCCTTATGATTCAGTTAAGACCATTAAACCTCCTTATTGCCGACACGTCGCCTCCTGTCTCTGCATCTTGGGGTCACTACTGTACCGCTACCATGCGCGTTCGCAACAAAATGATCCAGCCAACAAGTGACCATGCACAACTACTCCTACTTTTGCAAGTTCATGACAGAATGATCCAGCCACCAAGTGACCTTGCGGTGACCACCATCAGCAAAGTGTAGCTGGCCTTTTGGATCACACACTTCCTGGAAGAATTGGAGGCCAGGTTTGTGTGGTTACAGCTTATGCCAAGCTAGCTCATTCTCCCTTCTGCGCCAGTACAAGAACCCTGGCTTCCCAGAGCCCAACTCCCTTCAGTACCGGCACCCCGGCTATCCAAAGCCCAGCTGGGGTCGCACATCTCCCTCCAGTGAGGTCGCCGCCCAGCTCTTTCCAAGTAGGGTTGTTGTCTACTCTGCTTTCTGGGGATCTACTGAGGACACCACAACTTGCTTTGCCTTTGATTGGGTCTTCTTCAGACATCATTTCCTGCTCCTCGCTAACTCACATATTCAACGTGACCCATCCCGCCTCCACGCCTATCTTGCGCCCGTCTTTCTCCTTCTGGTCAGCTGCAGCGGTGTCTGTTACCTATGTGTCATCAGCGCCAATAGCAATAACGCCTGTCACCTGAACTTGGACAACCATGGTTTCTGGAGCACCTATCCTGCGCACGTCTGCCTCCTCGTCCGTCAAGGATGGGGCCATTCCATTGACATTCGCCGCGCTAACTTGCGCTGCTGCTGCTGAAGCATTAATCATGCTCTCCTGGTCCTCTTCTTCGCCACCTGACACTCCCCAGCTAGCTTCAGGGAAACATGGCCGGGATGTGAGCTGTTCCTCCAGACCTTTGTGACGAGGGTGCAGTTTGGCGACCCTCCGCTAGGTCCACCCTCCATACTCCCTTGGTATTTGTTCTTTTTTTGGGGGAATGTCTGGGATCCGTTCCTTGGGAAAGTGGTCCTGTCACAGGCCTGTACAGTGCGATAAATTTACTTGATTGTGCAACTAGAAAAAAATAAAACGGTAGCATTGGTGAGAATCCGGATTTCAATCCTTTCATTCTCATTTTTCTCCTAAAATAAAACCATAAAAAGTGACTCAAGTAGAATAAAATTTGGGGAAAAGAAACCTTGTTGTCAGAAGACCATGCTAGCGCTATATTTACTTGCGCATCTGCTCAACACAGACATGATCACGTGTACACAGCATCGCCGCTCTTGCGACATACTAGTGTAGCTGCTAGCAAAACAACTAGCCAGTCACCACGGATTTCATTTCAAATACTAAATATACGGACTTGATAGTAAATGAACCCACGTTTCCACTGCTAAACTTTGTGCTCATCCATGTCGAATGTGTTTTAACGTTTAGGGGACGTGCTGTGATGAAATAAGTAAAAATACTTCAGCAGTGTAGCGGCTGGCAACAGGGCTACAATGGTTTTGACTAGAGGGTGGAACTTCCGAGACATGGATGGGAAGTGACGTGTGTTGTGGGGGTTAAAGGTTGTTCGAGAGTTGGCTTGATTATTTATTTGCATACAATGTATAAAACTACATTTTATTTCCAGAAGTATTCTATTCAAGACAGAAGTTTTAGGTTTTCACTGTAGGAGCGGCGTGGCTCGGCTGGTAGGGCCACCGTGCCAGCAACTTGAGGGTTTCAGGTTCGATCCCCGCTTCCGCCATCCTAGTCACTACCGTTGTGTCCTTGGACAAGATACTTTAACCACCTGCTCCCAGTGACACCCACACAGGTTTAAATGTGATTTATATAATAGGTTTCACTATGTAAAGCGCTTTGAGTCATTAGAGAAAAGCTCTATATAAATGTAATTCACTTTTTACTCTCAATGTTGGTGATAACTATGTAGTTGCATGCAATGTGCAACGTTACATTTTTGTTAACATAAGTATTTTATTCAAGACTCTTAATTTAGTTTTTTGAAAGTTATTCCATAAAAAGTACAATTTATATCTGAACAACATTATACAAATTAGAATTGTGCTAAGAGTAAGATGCCGTGTGTACAGTTTCATTTCAATACACTAGTTTTTGATCAAATAAAATAACATCTTGTTTTAAATAATCTCTGTCATGTGTACTCAATAGGGTCTTTAAAAAGTAGTTAATTAAAATGTTTTGTAAAAAAATTGGGGATTTTATTTTTAGGCCATATCGCCCAGGCCTAAAGTGACTTAGAAGCAGAATAGATTGCTCCCATTAACTGCATAGCTAGCCACCGAGAACAAGTCAATTATTACAAAATAAGAATGCAAAAAAACCCCAAAAAAACTTGTGTCTTCTTGTCTCTCATAAGGATTGTGAACGGTAGGCAAAATTTAAAGAAAAAGTGTAGTTCCCTTTTTTAAAGAGGTCATCAGGGAAGTAACAAGATAGGAGAGGTTTAAATACTCTTACTATAGAATGCTTTATTGTTTACACTTCATATTGCTGTGTTGGTGGTGTCAATGTGTTGTCGTTCTGTCAGTTAGCTAAAGCTTGTAATTAATGCTTTAACAATCTGATCGTTTCTGATAATATTGTAAATCTTACATCTATGTTCGTCCAAAAGGATCGTTGTTGCTGTCATACTTTACTATTTATATATTGATACTTTAAATCCTAAGACACAGTGATTGTAGTAGTAAAAAAGGTTGATAACCGATATTTGGAGCCAATATTAATTTGCAGTAAAAGTTGGCTAAACATGATATACTATACATCAGTATATAATGCTCTGTCAGATATCAAAACATTTTGGGGGAAAATTATTGACAATGACAATAATTTTTATATTTAAATGATAAAAAAAAAAAATTGGGCTCCAGCAAAAAGGGTACTTTTCTCATGCAGGGAACACGGGCTGGTGCTTGAGCAGTAGTTACAAGTATCTACTTCACAATAAAACATTTTTGAAGAACTAAATAATTTTATCATATGTGTATATGATGACACGATAAATAGAAAAACCAAGTCAATGATATTCACGAAAGTGACACAAGATTAAATAGTTAAAATTGTGAATAAATGCAAATCCAATACTTTAATCGATTTTAATGGAATTGATATAGAAACAATGAGAAAGGTTATTTGAAGGGATCTTGCAGGACCATTAATGTACATCAGTAACCTATGATTTTAAACAGGCAAATTCCCAAACAAATAGAAGATAGCTAAAGTTGTACTGATTTATAAGACTGGAGACAAACAATTTACAAAGTATAGACATGTTTCTTTACTTTCACAATTTTCTAAAGATCATTAAAGAACTGTTCAGATTGGACAATTTCATAAACAAATATAGAATACTCGCAGAGAACCAATATGGATACAGAGCTAATATTTTAACATTAATGGCTTTAATCAAAATAACAGAGGATATTACCAATGCAATAGATGGAAAACAGTGTGCAACAGCAATATTTATGGATCGAACTAAAGCATTTGACACAATTAATCACAATATTTTAATCAAAACATTAGAACGGTATGGCATAGAGCAGGGGTGCCCATTACGTCGATCGCGATCTACCGGTCGATCGCGCAGTGTGTGTCAGTCGATTGCCAGCCAGGCATTGAAAAAATAGACCTAAAAATTTGCGATCATAAATCTTCACTATGACGTTACTTGATTGACATTCAAAGCACCCGAGGATCTTGTGAGATGACGCTGGCTGCAGCCAGCTCAGTGTGAAGGAAAAAAAGACCGTCAGGAAGGCAAGAAACAGTTTTTATTCCAACCGTGCCGTCAAAAGCCTAGAGACTGACCGCACAGTTCCTGTCTTCACAATAAAAGTGCTGCTTGATGCTGCCTGCGCTAATAAAATTAGAGTCTCCGAAAGCTAGCGCAAACAAGCTAGCAAGCAACGGAGTTTGCCATCGATCTATTTCTTGTTAAGTGTAAAAAAAACAGTATGGAAGCTGGACAAACAGGATACCAAAACCAACCACTTCAATGAGGTATTGGACAGAAAGAAGGACTTTTTTTCTCCTCCACGATGTAAAATCGAAAATGTGGAAGTTGTCAGCACTACTGTGAATCTTGTCTGATTACAATCCATGCAAGTCATCAGAATCAGGTAATACACCAACTTATATTCTTGTGAAATCTTTCATGAAGACAAGAATATCTTCATGAAAGATGGCAATCTATATGTTAAACATGCATGTATTTTGTACACCTTTTACATGTGAACAAAAACGCCGAAAAATTTCTATTTATGTGAATGTATATATATATATATATATATATATATATATATATATATGAAGTAGATCGCCTCGACTTGGTCATATAAAAAGTAGCTCGCCAGCTGAAAAAGTGTGGGCACCCCTGGCATAGAGGCTTGGTCTAAAACTGGATAAGAAGCTACTTAACCAACAGGAAACAATACGTGAAGCTAAGGGGAACTCACATTTACAATGTTAAATACATCCTGTGGCATACCACAGTGATCAATACTAGGACCAATATTCTTCAGTCTTTATATAAATGGCATTAGTAAAGTTACAAGAGACTTAAAGTTAGTATTATTCTTGGATGGTACAACAGCATTTTGTTCAGGAGAAAACACGCTAATACAAATAATTACAGAAGAAATTAACAAATTAAAAAGATTGTTTGACAAAAACAGACTATCTTTGAATCTCAGTAAAACTGAAATAATGCTATTCGGTAACCGTAGAAGGGAAAGTCAAACACAAATACAAATAGACGGAATTGACATTTAAAGAGTTAATTAAATCATTGAATGTTGTAATGATTGATGATGCAGCACGGTGGAAGAGGGGTTAGTGCGTCTGCCTCACAATACGAAGGTCCTGAGTAGTCGTGAGTTCAATCCCGGCCTCGGGATCTTTCTGTGTGGAGTTTGCATGTTCTCCCCGTGACTGCGTGGGTTCCCTCCGGGTACTCCGGCTTCCTCCCACCTCCAAAGACATGCACCTGGGGATAGGTTGATTGGCAACACTAAATTGGCCCTAGTGTGTGAATGTGAGTGTGAATGTTGTCTGTCTATCTGTGTTGGCCCTGCGATGAGGTGGCGACTTGTCCAGGGTGTACCCCGCCTTCCGCCCGATTGTAGCTGAGATAGGCTCCAGCGACCCCCGCGACCCCGAAGGGAATAAGCGGTAGAAAATGGATGGATGGATGGATGATTGATGATCAAATGAACTAGAAATCTCATATTAAAACTATACAACAAAAGGTGTCAAGAAATACATCAATAATGAATAAAGCTAAAAATATGTATTGGACCAAATTCTCTTTTTATTCTTTACTGCTCGCTGGAGACGAGGCAGGCAGAGAAAGGCCTGGATGGACAGCATCAAAGAATGGACGGGCTGCAGCTTCCAAACCCTGTTACGAACAGCAGAAGATCGTGAGCGCTGGAGATCCCTGACTGCCCAAGCATCCACCATGAGACCCCTACGGCCTCCTAGGCTATGGGATGAGTGAGAGTGAGTGAGCTCGCTGGTGTTACCATCTCTGAGTTATTGTACAAAAATATGGGGAAATAACTACAAAAGTATGCTTCAGTCACCAACCGGGTTACAAAAAAGATCAGTTAGAATAATACATAATGTTGGCTATAGAGAACATACAAACCCTTTGATGATTGAATATAGTGAATTTGCAAACAGCTAAAATAATGCACAAAGCAAACCTGCTACCCAATAACGTACAAACCCCGTTTCCATATGAGTTGGGAAATTGTGTTAGATGTAAATATAAACGGAATACAATGATTTGCAAATCCTTTTCAACTTATATTCAATTGAACGCACTACAAAGACAAGATTTGATGTTCAAACTCATAAACTTTTTTTTTTCTTTTGCAAATAATAATTAACTTAGAATTTCATGGCTGCAACACGTGCCAAAGTAGTTGGGAAAGGGCATGTTCACCACTGTGTTACATGGCCTTTCCTTTTAACAACACAAATGTTTGGGAACTGAGGAGACACATTTTTTAAACTTCTCAGGTGGAATTATTTCCCATTCTTGCTTGATGTACAGCTTAAGTTGTTCAACAGTCCGGGGGTCTCCGTTGTGGTATTTTAGGCTTCATAATGTGCCACACATTTTCAATGGGAGACAGGTCTGGACTACAGGCAGGCCAGTCTAGTACCCGCACTCTTTTACTATGAAGCCACGTTGATGTAACACGCGGCTTGGCATTGTCTTGCTGAAATAAACAGGGGCGTCCATGGTAACGTTGCTTGGATGGCAACATATGTTGCTCCAAAACCTGTATGTACCTTTCAGCATTAATGGCACCTTCACAGATGTGTAAGTTACCCATGTCTTGGGCACTAATACACCCCCATACCATCACAGATGCTGGCTTTTCAACTTTGCGCCTATAATAATCCGGATGGTTCTTTTCCTCTTTGGTCCGGAGGACACAACGCCCACAGTTTCCAAAAACAATTTGAAATGTGGACTCGTCCGACCACAGAACACTTTTCCACTTTGTATCAGTCCATCGTAGATGAGCTCAGGCCCAGCGAAGCCGACGGCGTTTCTGGGTGTTGTTGATAAACGGTTTTCACCTTGCATAGGAGAGTTTTAACTTGCACTTACAGATGTAGCGACCAACTGTAGTTACTGACAGTGGGTTTCTGAAGTGTTCCTGAGCCCATGTGGTGATATCCTTTACACGCTGATGTCGCTTGTTGATGTAGTACAGCCTGAGGGATCGAAGGTCACGGGCTTAGCTGCTTACGTGCAGTGATTTCTCCAGATTCTCTGAACTCTTTGATGATATTACGGACCGTAGATGGTGAAATCCCTAAATTCCTTGCAATAGCTGGTTGAGAAAGGTTTTTCTTAAACTGTTCAACAATTTGCTCATGCATTTGTTGACAAAGTGGTGACCCTTGCCCCATCCTTGTTTGTGAATGACTGAACATATCATGGAATATACTTTTATACCCAATCATGGCACCCACCTGTTCCCAATTTGCCTGTTCACCTGTGGGATGTTCCAAATAAGTGTTTGATGAGCATTCCTTAACTTTATCAGTATTTATTCCCACCTTTCCCAACTTCTTTGTCACGTGTTGTTGGCATCAAATTCTAAAGTTAATGATTATTTGCAAAAAAAAATAAGTTTATCAGTTTGAACATCAAATAAATAAATGATAAATGGGTTGTACTTGTATAGCGCTTTTCTACCTTCAAGGTACTCAAAGCGCTTTGACACTACTTCCACATTTACCTATTCACACACTGATGGAGGGAGCTGCCATGCAAGGCGCTAACCAGCACCCATCAGGAGCAAGGGTGAAGTGTCTTGCTCAGGACACAACGGACATGACAAGGTTGGTACTAGGTGGGGATTGAACCAGGGACCCTCGGGTCGCGCACGGCCATTCTTCCACTGCGCCACGCCGTCCCTAATATATGTTGTCTTTGTAGCATATTCAACTGAATATGGGTTGAAAATGATTTGCAAAACATTGTATTCCGTTTATATTTACATCTAACACAATTTCCCAACTCATATGGAAACGGGGATTGTACAACAATTATTCTCAACAAAAGAAGAGAAACATAACCTAAAAATGTAACTTAAAACAATTGTTTGCCCGTAACACTTAAAACCTTTAGTAAACACTTAACACTTAAAAATTTACTTTAGTATATTGTGGAATGGATTAAGTAAAGAAATCAAACTGTGTACTAATATGATCCAATTTAAGAAACTGTGAAAGTGTTAGCTATTGCTATGTAATGGAAAAAGGGTAGGATTAAATAAGCTCTGCTTCTTCCTACTCCTTCTCGAACATGTTAAAAAGAGAAACAGGAAATTGTGATGTATCATGTTGTAATTCAATCAATCAATCAATGTTTATTTATATAGCCCTAAATCACAAGTGTCTCAATTGTATGCATGTTCGAAATAAACTCAAACCATAACCATAAATTGTATTTATTGATGTGATTCTGTTGTAGTTGTAAAAGAAGAAAAAAAAGGCCGATACTGATTATCGGCTGATTACCGATAATCAGCCTATCGCTAAAATAGACCAAAAAAATGTTTCATGTAGAATTGTGCTGTTTTGGAGGGCAAAGCACCAATTAATTTGATTTAAATGCATTTCAATAGGGAACATTGATTTGAGATTTGATTTTGGATGAATGGATGGATTGATATTTATTATTTTGGGTTACAAGCTTCGTCACAAAACCAATTAAACTTGTAAACCGATGTACCGCTGTCATTAAATGTGGACGCACAGATCCATTTTTCCTTATTTAAATTTTTTATTAGGCATACAACCATTAGTATGTCCTCTCATTCCCAGTTTTCCTGATATTTTTGACATAGAGATGTATTGGCCGAATTTGAAATGTAATGAAGTGAAGCTCACGTTTTCATTTAAATATTTTGTGTTTATTTACAGCTGTTCTCCATAGTGGTTAAATGTACTGTCTGTGAGGATTAGCAGATATTTGGCTACATTTGAAAACACAAATCCAGACAGCAATTCAGATGTAAAAGGGAATACAAGTTGTTTTTCAACCTAAACATGACATGTTACAACACAATTACCTTCAATTATAGTCTGCCAGCCAGTGCCAGGTATCCAACACCCTCAAAATGTGACCAGTGAGAAACTGGTCAGCTGGGCGGCCTTTTTAGCCAGAAACAAGTTATTGTTTTAAAAAAAAAAAGAACAAAAAACAAAAAAAGAACATTGCACTTCAATGGAGCTGCCTCAATTGTAAATGGACTTCACTTCTTTGGGATTGTCACATGGGGTCCATAAATCAATGGACGGTGCTAATGCTGTGGCCTGCTGAGTGAACGAAGTGGGGCAGGGTTTACCAATCAATACTCTATTTAGAGTGTCCTTAACCAATGTCTATCACTCAAGCATTACTTTCTGTTGATGCATAAGTGTCAAAGACCTCGGTGACAAATTACAGCAGAAATGTCTCAGTGATGTAGCATGGCTAAAGTAACCCAGTTAATAGCACTAAATGTATAAGCACATACACTTGCACACATACAATGGTTATCGATCAAGAAAGTGGTTTGCAAACAGAGGCATAAATAAATGACCACAGTGAGAGCTAGTTGATAACCAGCTCAGTATCCTCAGAGTGAGAGATGAAGACATGATCAGACTACATTTATGTGAAATGTGTTGCTATACACCCACAACGTTCATTAGCGTGCGCCATGTAAATGCAATAAGCTTAGCTTCAGTTTGTTATACTAAAACTGCTCAATAACTAAAATTACACTTCACAACTGCGAGGGTTCTTACCTCTCCGTTGATGGCCCAAATGCACAATGGTTATGGTTATGGTTATGGTTATGGTTGTGGTTTGAGTTTATTTCGAACATGCATACAATTTCAACATGATACATCACAATAGTCATAATCTCTAAATATGGAGAATTTAATTTATTTATTTAAATACTGGCAAGTCCTGTTAGTGTTGGGAGGACTGGGGGAAAACATATGTATTGTTGCTTCAAGGTTCCCTAGACAAAGCTGGATTAAGGGGTTCAGAAGGAAACACAGGGAATGTGCCAATGAATTTGAAATTGAGATAGTCTGGCCCAGTGAAAGTAGCAAACACAGTTCACTATTTTTTTTGTTTTTAAAAAAAAAAAATTGTGTGTCCTGTCCAGCTTCTCAGGCAAATCATATAGTTGATGTGGATGCCCATGTCGGCTGTTCAGATTTACTTTACAAAAGAGAAGTGTAGGATACTTCTCTTGTTGCCTTATTTGTATTTGACTTTATTAAATGTATTTATATTATCATTTAGTGCAGCCGGGCCGGAGCAGGAGGGGATAGAAAGAGAAAAAAAAGAAGACAGAGGGGGAAATTGTGGGGACAAGAGGGGGATTAGACAGAGAGACAAAAACAACAACAGAAAACAACAACAACAACAACAATAGAGCAACATCAGCAAATACGACATGTACAAATATGATGGTAAAAGTAATAGCAAATAAGCAGTTAGCGAAAAATAAAAAATAATACAGAAATGACAATGAGCATTATTACACTACAAATGGATCAATACAAATACCAATAGAAATAGCGCTATTGATACACAGTTCACTATTTAATTCATAAAAAGCTTTGGTGGAGGGAATGGTTGTGTTGCATCTTCTTCTTCAAGAAGCCCACAGATTGCAACTCAAAACTTTAAAGTAATCTAGATTTGTTGTGCTCCTTAGTGATTTGATGCAAGAAGCTCTAACCGTTCCCTGAGGGAAAGGAACAAACAGACATAGGAAGAAGAAAGGTAGGTAAGACATGCAGAAGTTGGTGTAAAAGCCACACAGCAAATCTGAGGCAATACTGCTGAGACAGGTAAGTGGAGAAATGCAGTATCGCCATTGGCAAAAGACATCAAACTAGGACATAAAATAACACTGCTCTATATCCTGCAGATAGTCAAAGTATTATTCCAAACACTGCAACAAAGTAAACATCAGACTTACATGACTATTCTCAAAAACATTCTAATTACAAGTAGCTTTGCCTTTTGGTCTTTCGCAAAGGTAGAACACTAACCAACCTCTGTTTGTAGTTAGGGAAAACCTAAAATACTGTGCTAGCTCGGCATACGAGTGCCCCAGCTCATAAGTTTTTGGGATATGAGCTGTTTCTCGGGTAATTGATATGCTTTAGGTTGTGAGCAAAAAATCCGGTTACATGTCTCTCTACCGCCAGTTGCCATAGATAATGTCACAGTGAATCTGTTAAGATTTGACCAAAGCATCTGCTGTCTCACTCACTAGCATTAGCTAATAACTAGTAAAGCATACCTTTGTTTTTCAGAACGAAGAAAGTGATCATGGAGGACATGGCTGAAAAGAAGAAGTAGATGATATTTCTTAAATTAAAAAAATAAAATCATCCAAAAACAAGGTGTACGTGTAGCCATCTTGGAAAAGTACGACATAGCACTGCTACAGTAATCGGCAACATATTGAAGCTGAATAAGTGATAAAGACTGTGATAACCTCATATATTTTTAAATAGCAGACATGTATCCATGAAAATATGGAGAAGCTGTTGACGGTGTGTTTGACGAAGGAACAGCCATTGTAAAAGATACTAGAGATACAAATACTGTAGAAGCTGGCTCTCTGAGGTAAATGCTGTACATTATTACATTATTAAATGCAACTACTGTAGATGCTTGTAGTACATTATATTGTTTGTTTAAAATTTGTATTTTAAAGCATGTTATAGAAAAATGGTGGTGTTTTTGTGGGGCTTCGTACAAACTAATTAAATTTCAATTAATATCAGTTAGAATGTTGATTTGAGGTATGAGTATTGTGGGTTAAGACCTCCAGTTCAGAACCAATTAAACCCGTAGGAAGCTGAACTGAACACACAGGCTTACATGCTCTTTTACTTGCCTTCCTTGCACCTCGGGACTTAGCCTTTGCTTTGCAATATCACAGACAGTCGTAAATTATAGAACTCTTTTTCAAAATACAAACTTTTCTCCCTCCGGAATTAAAAAAAATCTGAGGGAGCCACAACAAGGAGGCAGAAGAGCCGCAGTTTGCCGACCCCTGATCTAGCCAGAACTTCTTGAGTTAGTGCACTAGCTCAAGCGACTTACACGTCCCGAAAACTAACTTCTGCAGCCGAGGATCTGACAACCAAAATCCCTGCCTTAGTTTGCCACCTAACTGCACTGCACCCCAACACTTTGACCACTCAAATGAGTGGTGAGCACATCTGGATTTTTTTTTTTTTTAAAAGACAGCTTTCACAGTGTGGAATCGTATCAGTTTATTTTTTTGCTGTACCACTTGTACAATGTAAATTTCATGCCACAGTGAACTGGGTAGCACTTGGTACAAACAGGGTTTTGGGCGCCAGTAATTAAATTTGCTGAATTGTTTGTTACTTGATAATTAGAGTTTACATTGTTACCTTATATCAGTCCTTCTCAAATAGTGGAGCGGGCCCCTCTGGGCGGGGCGCGGTGCGTTGCCAGGGGGGCGCGTGTGACCTCAGAGAACATGCTTTTTTTGCCGTAGCAGAATATGATGAAGTAAGTGTATGTAGCACTTGGCTTCACAGTCACCACGGTGGGAGACGAGGAAAGATAGGTGTGTTGTTTCCTTTAATGTTAATACGTTTACAATGTTGAACAGAGGTATAGTTATAAACAATTTTATAGACAAATTATAATATTTATAGTCATGGTGGAGAGTGAGGGGGGGGGGCACAAAATATTTTCTTCTTCCTCGGGGCGGCGTAACAGAAAATATTTGAGAAGCACTGCCTTACAATGTTAAGGTACTGTACGTGCATGGTCCGTAATCGGTATTTCTGCACATCATCAGCTTGTATCATCGCCACAGCTTTATTATTACCCAGCTCAGACAATCACACGTGTTCAGAGTCATGGAAACTTTAAGCATGCTTCAATTACCCCACACATAGACTTCAGCAGATTCCTATTCCTTTTCCAATTACACTTTTTTAACTCTAGATCAGAGGTGCCCAAACTTTTTGCTTTGAAAGGCCAAAGTGACTTTAAGCAGAAGCAGCGTGAGTGAGGAGTTTAGCCCCATGCCGCAATACATAAGGGAGTAAAGATCATTGCGTTCAATTGATGGCAACATATCAGCCTTGCAGTCATGCCGCCATATGACTTGAAATTAATAATACAGTATGAATATAGATTACAATTAGGAAGCCACCCTTGTCTGACAAAATTTGGTTCAGGCCCCACTTAGGGCACCTCATCTCTAAATGATGAATGTAGTTTATTTCTCAACACCTACATATTTCCCTTTCATTCATATGAATTATGGCTTTTCTTATATGTATCTAAAATGGTTTGGAATATATGGGTGTCTTTTTTGATAAGATCATATGCCATTCATGAATGAGGAATTTAAAGACATTTGTACATTGTGTCAGTTTTTCCAAGTTTTTTTTCTCAGTGCCACCGGCAAGCCAGCAGTGTGAATACAGTTATGAAGTAGTCAAGGAATTTTGCAAGTGTATACGTATGCCTGGCTGAGTATGTATTCTCCTGCATAGCACCAATGACCTGAAATGTAGGGCGAGACCGCAACGCTGGGCTGACAGCAGATAGTCCACCCCCTCTAACTCTGACTGACAGCTCTGTGACCTCAGCTGCCTCCTACAACAACATTTTGGTCTTGCTTCCGCTTTAACAGCTGTCACTTTCTTGATATATCTAACAACTTTTGCAGGTGAAAACTCATCATAGGCAGACTGGGGCAAAAATGTAGAAACAAATGAAGAGAAATAGATTTTAGATGGATATAACGGCCGTTTATTTTCAAAGCAACTGTCGAGAATAGCAAGACCCTCAGATGCAGCTACTTCATGGATCACATGAGGATTTTTCCTTATTTGTTCCAATGCAACACTTAGGCACATGCCCTTTATCTGACACTCACATTGGACAAATCCCTGCTAATCTAAGGATAAGGTACAACAGCCACATATCTCAGTGGATTTCTACAAAACCGGGTCAAAAGGGTGCAGACAAGCAAAAGAGCATTATTGTACACTAAGGGTACACAGAGTCATGGACATACGAGTCATAGCTTGACCAAGCAAAAGGCTAAAACAAGGAAAAAAATCTAAGAAAAGAAACATGTGCAATAAAAGGTACCGGGACATCTCTATCTTTAGGGTAAAGGCATGTTGTCATAATGAGATATTGTGCCAACGTCCGAGAATGGTTAAGGATGTTCATTACATGACCAATGTTTTTAAAATTGGCATGCCAAAACAAATGCAGCGACAAAATGTAGAATGGAGGTGACAGATTGTGTGAGAGCAGTTGGTTCTGTAATTTAAAGTAAGTCACATTTGATCTGCATTCAAACAAGACAACATACTTACTTTGGCTGGAAAATTTGCTGGCTGACATTCTAATTTGAGGGCCCTTTTGTGAAGCACTGTGATAGTCAAAACAGCATATACACCATTCACTATTGCAATGCACATCAGGTTGTTGGATAACATAAGGAGAACAAGAACGTGCAAGCTAATGGAAAGGCAACAGATGGAGAGCTACACAGAATCAGCACATTTAAAAAGGGTCAGCAGTAGCAGGGACAAAATGAGTAGAGAGAAAGCTACAGTAGTTATAACTGTCTCACATGTGGATCTGAACAACTACAAATCATGCTGTTAAGACTGTGAGAGGCAATTGAAATATTTTTTCTAGTGCATGAATGTGATTTGTGCTCCCAGAGTCATGAGAAGTGAAGTTGAAGCCAAAAGCCATTTGGTTTAATGGGCAATCTGCACCACAGACTGCACTGACCCCCAGCACTTAGTTGGAGGAGAAGGCCAACCTATTAACAAAGAGTGGGAAGCTCCGGGCTCACCTTATCACATAAGGGTACACTTAATTAGACTGTTTGTTTAGGAGGCTCTAATGAAAAGATTGCAAATGGTGGGGGTGGGGGGGGGGATTTGTAGGGGATACTAACTGCTCTCCTTGAAACTACAGGCTGAAAGTCATCTTTGCAAAACGACGCTGAGAAAATGCTGTATTTGTGACTTTCAATTTCACAAGCTAGATGGTAAAAGTGGGCAGAAAAGGATACAACTAATTAAATATGTAAACTGTCAAAATGAATGAAATGCAAAATTTGTCCACCTGCTTGTTACACATCAAGCTAAAGTACTTTCAAGTTCATTGTTGATGAGTATCAACAGTGGGGTTTATGAGAGCATATGAGATCTGCATGAATTGTTTCACAATTAGTACAATACTTAAAAAATATGGCATCCTTTTTCCCTTTTTCTCCCATCCCTGCACCTTTTCAGACCATTTTCCCTGTCTATCTAATTAAAGGGGAGAAATTGGACACGCACCTATGAGCACTGTAATTTACAGAAAGCTGAATAGGGTGTGTGAAAAGTCTGCTTTAAAGAAGCAGGCACTGGATAAGACAGGCGAGGCCTTGTCACTTGTGGAAATACTGGAGGATACCAAGGTGAGCGGTGAGGGCAGACGAGATGAGACAGTCGGAGCGTGACGAACAGAATCCAAAATACAGCGCACGCGCTCGTGTTAATCCGCTGCTGATTTTTATTGAAAGCTGCTCTCCTCTACCTCATCATTGCCTGAAAGGCCAGTGAGTGTACATATATATTTAGTGATTCATTCATTCATCCATTCAGCCAGAGATCAGAGAAACACTTGACAAATGTATTACATACTTTACTTAGCAAATATACAAATATGACAGTAAATAATTTAAGGGAAATACATTATAACGTAGTATCCTCTAGGTTTTATGACCATTAGATACTGATGGTCAGGAGTATAAAGATTATTTTAAAAACTGCAATTAGTAGAGCCATGACAAAACTTACGCACCAATTATACATTAAGGGTTTTCCCTTAATGTATTCGATCGTGGCGCACAGCCACAGCAAAATATATGTCGCCACACCTTAAAAATGTTTTGTTTTGTTTTTTAACGTGAAAACAAGTTAAAGTGATATAATGCATTTCCGCGTCCAGAAGAAGAGTCACAATATCCGACGGTCTTTTTAAATTTTATTGCCAATGATATTCAAAAATTCAGTCCAATTCCAACACATATTCCCTTTTGTGCACACGTGTCTGTCTCCGTACTACCCCAGACACTTAACACTTCCTCATTCTCCACCAACATGGTGTGTTCACAGACCATGAGAACGATGAACATCAAAACCAGCAGGGCTTGAATTTAACCACGGCAACCACGGGAACTGCCGCGACCACCCTCGTCATTTGCCGTCATGCCTTAAAAAATTGACCAACATCGGCGGCAAGAACATGCCGTGACCGCCCTTGACTTTTTACTTGTTAATGGACGAGGGATGTAACAGTAAACGGTATAATGATCATTTGCGATAAAATTCCAGACGGTTAGTAACACCATCTAATTTTTTAATTACTAAAAAAACTTAATTTATTAATGCATTTTAGGCAACACAAAGTCAAGCACATGCGCACTAGCGTCGTTTGGCTTGATAATCATGGCGGACTAACGACACAGACTTTGCTACGGAGATTTTCAATCGGAGTAAACAGAGCCAAGCGCTTGGTTTAACGTCATTTTCCCTCGCTTACCGGCGTGCGTTTAAGAGTGCACTGCTGTGTTTAGATGGAGACAGGTGTGGACAATATTGGAAACAGACGCACTTGTCCCAGGGAGAAAACTATTTGATGTTGCTTTTACTTTCTCAATACAGCGTTCATCAGCTGCTGTGAGAGTTAATGAGGTGAGGAGACATGCAGCAGGTGATGTGTCAGGAACGTTACCACAACTTGTTTCTAAAGTCTTTTGTTTGTTTACTGGGATGTTCACTCGTCTTTTAATTAACTGCAAACTGTATCAGTGTTCAAATAACATCAACACTAGCTCAAATGTTTTGTCATCTCATTGAATTGAACGCAGGCTGTGAGGATTGTGTATTCGATGTGAGAGGTGACACTCCTCTTTATTTTTGTTGGCCAAACTGTTGTACTGATAGGAGGCATTGGAGAAGCTTGTTTATGTGACTTTATCTTCATTAGCTAAACTGCTTTGTGTTTTATTTTGATATCAAAAAGTAAACACCGAGTTTATTTACATTATTTGTTTTTTTCATGTCACAAAGGTAATACTTCAAAAACCATTCATGTGACATAGCACGTTGTTAATGTTTTGTTGTGCATAGTTAATTCCTATACGACATATTTCTCCTCAAACTCTCTGGCTCTGTTACGATACAGCATCTACATGTACCGTATTTTCCGCACTATAAGGCGCACCTAAAAACCTAAAATTTTCTCAAAAGCTGACAGTGCGCCTTATAATTCAGTGCGCCTTATATATGGACCAATATTGAGCCACAACAGGTCTCGCAACTACGGTAACTACGCCGACTTCATTTTACCCCGTAGAAGGAGAAGCGCGCGGTGCATGCTTGAGGTGTGCCGTTTCATTTCCATTTGTGTGTTTATGTAAAGATCCCAAAATGGCTCCTATTAAGAGACATGCTTTCAGGAAGGCAAGAATTGTCACGGAACTGCTAAACAACAGCAGCGACACTGACTCGATTAATGAAGACTTCCGTCTCTTCGAAGACGTCATATATCCCAGCATGCACCGCGCGCTTCTTCTTCTACGGGGGAAAATGAAGTCGGCGGCTGCTTACCGTAGAAGAAGAAGCGCGCGGTGCATGCTGGGATATATGACTGCGCGAGGCGTGCCGTTTCATTTCCATTTGTGTGTTTATGTAAAGACCCCAAAATGGCTCCTATTAAGAGACACGCTTACGACGCAGAGTTTAAACTCAAGGCGATCAGTCACACAGTAGAACACGGGAATAGAGCCGCAGCGGGCATGTTGGATGCCGTATTCGCCCAACTGTTTAATTTGGACACTGAAGAAGAAGAATTCGAGGGATTCGTGGATGAGGAATAACTTAATAAAGTGAGCTTTACATGTTTATTTTGTGTGTTGTGTTGTGTGACATTAACGTTTGAGCAACGTTGAGTTATTGATATTGGTATTGCTTTGCACTATTTCGAGTGTTACTATATTGTGATTGCACTAACGTTTGATTCACCCTAAAAGTTTTAGACTGTTTTGTACGTGTTTATTGAATGGAGGAAAAGTTCCCCTCCACTATGTGATATAAATGTTGCACTACATGTTATACCTTGCTATTGTTAAAAGATAAACGAAATACTACGTCACTGACTTTACCTCGGGAGAAATAATAAAACAGCTGTTTATTCATTATGGGAGTGAACAGAGTTGTCAGAACGCTGGTTTGTAATCTATTAATAAACTTTGACTGACCTATCTGACTGTTTTGTTGACATTCCCTTTAGCGCAGCTCCATCTAATGGATTCATAACGTAACCCCAGCCTTTACTGTAGCGTCTATTCTATGCGCCTTATAATCCGGTGCGCCTTATATATGAACAAAGTTTTGAAATATGCCATTCATTGAAGGTGCGCCTTATAATCTGGTGCGCCTTATAGTGCGGAAAATACGGTACATATAAATGTACATAACTTTTTTTTAAAATACCTCTTTTAAAATGTAAAAATAGAGAAAAAGGCATCATGTAATGACAAAAAGCTGACAAGTTGATATTATGAATGAATAAAAAAACTAATATTTGTCTTCAGATATATGGATAACGTTTATCTATAGTCTTTTTATTAGACATTACAAATGACATGATGGTATTGCGTTCACACGCCAACACTGCTTTACCTAACAATCAGTAATCATGATTTCAAAATTGATAATAATATTCTTAATTATTACTTTGGCCATAATTGTCAGCCCTAGATCTCATACATGAACACTATTTGTATATATATATATATATATATATATATATATATATATATATATATATATATATATATATATATATATATATATACATATATATATATATATATATATATATATAACAAAAAACAATGTTTATAAAATTTAAAAAATAATCTTAATTAAGTAAAAGAAACATAAACAAAACCGTCATCTCATGTGGTTTCAGACCCGCCCTATCTTGCTTCTGATTGGCCTGCCGCAATGTTTTGCCCTAACCTTAGCCAATCGTGACTCATTACACATAAACAAACCAATCATCAATGACTTTCTCACATGTAAAACAACCAGTCATCATGGAGTTTCTCCATATTTTTTTGTTCCCCGCCCCACCCCTCTGGATCCCCGAGAGTAATGGATGGATTTGCATTCAATTTTCTCTCTTTGTAGCTTGTAGCTTTTAAGGATGCCACATCGCTACATGGGTCTAAACATAGCTAAGCTAAGCTACTGGTTCAAAACCTAGCGACGCTCCCACCACACTACTGGGAAACGTAGTTAAGCTACGCAGCATCGCTACTTTTAGCTCGTTACCGCCCATCACACGAAGATACACATTAACACGAGCAGTTCGCTATAGTATGAATGGATATATATATATATATATATATACATATATATTTATATATATATATATATATATATATATATATATATATATACATACACATATATATAGTTTATTTTTTGCGTACGATTGACGAGTGACTAACTGTGCATTTAGCCACTGAAAAAAGACTTTGATCAGCCAAAAAGTAATGCCGTAACAGGATGTTGTGATGACGGAAGCAAAACACAAGGGATTGTCTGGATTGGAGGCAGCATGTTTACAATGTGGACGTACTTTAATATATCCGAGTTATACCTGCGGACAGCGGTCTACAAAATGTAGGAGGATAGTGGCGACTTTTAAGGAGAGGGAGACTTGCAGCAGCACCTAGCAAGTGTTACGTCTCGCTCGCTGCAGCTTCAATGGCGCGACAGAAGAGTTTTTTAACACTAGTACAGTCTAAAATAACACCTGAAAAATATGCTATATTTTCTGAATCTTGAAAAATTCGCAACAAAGTACATTGTACAATAAGAAGCAACAATTGGAAAATAGAGATAAATACGATATTATGTAGGACAAATATATTTTAATACTAATTATTAACACTGATATTTTAAAGGTATGTATATTTTTTTGCCTTTTAAAACAAAATATATGCATCATAGACAATTATATAATGACGTCATATTGACCAAACCCACAACGCCCCTAGGCACGCCCCCACCGACACAGGACAAACAATGGATGTGCCATAAACACTTTGGGGCTTTGGTGAATTAATATCAGGATGACTTTCTCTTTAATACACACAAACAATCCTCAAAAGAAAATAATGTATTTTAAATGGACAAGGCCAAGTACTGACAAGGAACACCATACCTACAGGTACAGAATGTAACAGATGCCAGCTGGTGCAGCTGTGTGGTAAACTTCCCTTCCTGACACCTTAATAGTTTGACCTGAAATAACGGCTCAGGCTTTTGGCCTATTGTCTGGAACAGGGGTTCTAAACCTTTTTGACCACAGGGCCCAACTTTTCTACAACAGAGTGGCCCAGGGCCCACTCAAATATCAGCACTGAATTAGTAAACTTACTCTTGATTTTAATTGTATTCAATAACTATATCTTATCTAGTTATAGTTTACCACCTGTGTTGGCCCTCATCGCAGGGTCAACACAGACAGACTTTTGTACTTTACGATCGCACTCTGCAATGGCATATTGATTTTGTTTAGCCCTTTGTCTTTCGTACAATTTATCATTAATGAATTATTTTTATAGTTTCATTTTGAAATGAAAGCCAAGTTCACATACTGTTTGTTTAAAATATAAAGTGCAACAAAATATGTTTTAATTAACAGTGAATAATTGTGATTAACAATCGTAATTTCAATATTTATGAAAATAATTGTGAATATTATTTTGGCCACAATTATGCAGCCCTGTGAAGTTGATCCGCCAATTGTTTAAGATTTTGAGAGTAGTATCAGAGCAATAAAAGAGGAGGGACGGCACATATGTGGAAGTGTATCTATTCGCAGTGCCAGGACATATGTGAGAAGTTTAACACCTACTTTTGTTTTGAAAGCAATTATCTGTGAAACAAATGTTATACAATATGTGTCACCCCTAAAATATTCAAATATCTGATCGAGGGATCCATGACGTATTAACTTTTATCTACTATCATTAGGGCACACCACACCATACGAGCACCATTTTTGGACTATGTCCACTGCATCTTTATCTTACTCTAATAAAAAATAAATAAATAAAATACAGAATTGAGCCAGGTGGGCCAGCTGTGGAAATCAGAAGGTTGCATACATGCATGTATGAGTTCAAGAATATTCTACATCTCTGCACATTAATCTGAGTGACAAACAGTGTGCTGTGAGTAGAGGTGGGGGGCGGTTAGTCAACGGCTTACACGTTCTTTAAAATGCATGCACAAGATCTTACGACAGAAGACAAAAAGCCATTTGGAGTCAGTCACAACGTTTTCATGCACAAAATTAGTCCAATTTTACAGATACATTGGTTTCTTCTATGTGTACCTGTGTATGTGAAGACCTTATTTACACATACTATTTAATACAACTGTTGGCCAAATGCTGAGTGAAAACCCGCATGTTAGGGGGCGATTGAGGTAATTTCAGACATGATTGTGGGTGAAGGATGAGCAGGCTACAGGCGAATAGTTAACACTAGCATAAGGTCTCAAGTCTAACAGATACTATAACTTTCCTCAGCTTGTTTGTGTTGTTAGTGGTGTGTTAATATGTGTTTAAAAATGACATCTTTGGTTTTTGAGGTTATGGTGATCCTCACAGGCATTGTAAAAATTACCACTGTGATTAATTGCTTTGAATATTTAGATACTAACTTTTTGCTATGCAGTGAATTATTTTTAACTGCTGGATTATATGTCAATCACATTGTCTACAATGTAGTATTTGGACATAACACTTTTACGTCACAAAATAAAGTATAATTAACAATGCTACTTTTCGATGTTTTTCTCAATCACTGAAATATATTAATTGAAAGGCAGACAATATGCTTTATGTTATCTACCAGATATATTTGTGGGCGACATAGCTCGGTTGGTAGAGTGGCCGTGCCAGCAACTTGAGGGATCCAGGTTCGATTCCCGCTTTCGCCATCCTAGTCACTCCGTTGTGTCCTTGGGCAAGACACTTTACCCACCTGCTCCCAGTGCCACCCACACTGGTTTAAATGTAACTTAGATATTGGGTTTCACTATGTAAAGTGCTTTGAGTCACTAGAGAAAAGCACTATATAAATATAATCCACTGTCACTGACTAACGAAAAATATTTTTATTCTGTTTTAATTCTATCGCATTCGTGAGTAGGACTGCAACGATTAGTCGACAATAAGATTTGTCGCTGACAATTATATTTGTCGACAATAGTCGTGACGTCATCACTGGGTCAATCGCAAAAACAACGCCAGTGATAACATGTAAAGTTTCCTCTTATTCAGGTTAAAAACATGAATACCTTGCTCATTTTGCAAAGCGGACCTTGTTTGTATGGCAGTACATCTGTGATACGCGAGCATTTAAATTTTCTGATTAGTCGACTAATCGTTAAGATAATCTTTGACTAATCAACTATCAAGATAATCGTTAGTTGCAGCATTGTTCGTGAGTACAAAAATGTGTTGGTGTTTGAATATGGCTGTGTGATACGTTTCACACACCTGAATGAGCTTAGCGGTCATGTCACAAATAAAAACTGTCTTCTTCGAGAACATTCTGACACTTAATAAACGGGTAGGCTTTTATTTGATCAAATGCTTTAAAATGTTGACTTATTTCAGCTTCTGGATCTTTAATTTGGAGCTCTGTTGGTGTGAGCAGTTTCCCTCCCTCTAGCTTTGTCTTCTTCGTTTGTAAGTTTAATGTTGGCAGGAGCGGTGTCATAATCCTCCACTGACACTGGCGCATGGAACGCTCTCAGATAAAAGGAAGGGAACTGGTTTCCAATTGCATGATCTTGTTATGTTAATCTGATCTTTACAAAGTCCAACGCTATCTAATTAAGGCCTTTACATGGGTTTTAAAGGGAACCTATTATGCAAAACCTAATTTTTTTACCTGATGGTACCTGCTTTTGTGAATTCGAGATCCCCATAAGTCCCAAAAATTTTCAATCAAACCATTGAGGCATGGCGGAGATATTTATAAAATAATATTGCATTCCTTCATACTTTTTAAAAACGAGCTGCTTGGAATTTGCTCTGCCCTGTGACGTCAGCACGTATCTTCATTTATGGTAGAAATGTACCCCTATATCTTTGCGCGTATGCCAATGTAGTGTGACAGCATAGTCAATAAACTCCTTCTTTTTTTCTTTTCTCTGGTTGTGGAGCAGACTGGCTCGTACATGCACATGCATCCTCTGCTGTTGTCATTTCTAATACAAAATAGTGTATAGTTCTAACTTATATCTGTCAGTAGACTCAAAATGGAAGCGCTAAAAACTACCACATGGCTGGCGGGGAAAAGACGCAGTCAAAGAATGAGGCATGCAAAAAAGACTGCCCACAAAACGGCGCATCCTGAAGAGACGGTCAGAAAGTGGCCTGAAAAAGGTTTGTAAAACATAAACTTTGCAAAATGTGGACCAAAGAACCACCATTACGTGTTATGTAGACCACAAGGAAGTATTTTAAATGTCGGGAAAAAAATCATAATATGACCCCTTTAGAAGCTGATTTCAAGTCAATTCACACCATAAGTAATTTCTTTAGTGAATGTAAACGTACTAAGTGTTGGATTTGCCAAATGGACATTCCCAGCAGGTGACGTAAGGCACACCAAGAAAGCAATAAAGTGTGTGTTTGTCTGTTAAACTAACACCCTGCCTATCTCCATCTTCCCACCCACAGGGGGTCCTGGCTGCCCTTCTGCTTCATCTGCCTGTTCACAGCAACTCAAACACACAATGCACACAATGACATGCACATACAGATTTGAGTGTTTTAGCATATTCTCATCCAAGTATAATCATGATTATGAGACAATGGCAAAGGCCAAAATGCCAAACTTGAAGCAACAGAAACTAGAATGCATAAACCAGTGGGTGTCATCATGGTGATAAAGTATACTTACTCACTATTATGTTAGATCCACTATGGACTGGACTCTCACAATAATATGCTAGATCCACTCGACGTCCATTGCACCGGTCACCCGGGGGGCGGGGGGGGGGGGGGGGGGGGGGGGTGGGGGTGGGGGGGGGGTCCCCACATCTGCGGTCCTCTCCAAGGTTTCTCATTGTCCCATTGGGTTGAGTTTTTCCTTGCCCTGATGTGGGATCTGAGCCGAGGATGTCGTTGTGGCTTGTGCAGCCCTTTGAGACACTTGTGATTTAGGGCTATATAAGTAAACATTGATTGATTGATTGATACTTTTGGACAGTGTGTGTTTTAGCTTTATGCACACAGAGACTTGGGGCGGGTGGAGATAAATAGATGGGTTGCTTTTGCAATAAGATGCAGCTGTGCTCCTGTCCATGCTGGGCTGTCAGGCTGGTGGTGAGCACAGCTTGTGTATGTGTGTGTGTGTGTGTGTGTGTGTGTGTGTGTGTGTGTGTGTGTGTGTGTGTGTGTGTGTGTGTGTGTGTGTGTGTGTGTGTTACATATGTCTAGCTGTATATGAATAGAAAGAAGCCGACATTAATTCTGAAGAACAGCGAGAGATCTCGGAAAGCCTCACGCTGAGCATGGCCAGGCCAGCATATTGGCTGTAGACACCAGCACAACTCTACACAAACATGGAAATTCCTGCTGTGAATAAGGGATGGGGCTCTCCTTAGTATACACACTGGACATTGGCCATGGCTGGTTATCTCAGCTATGACAAATATCCTGAGTAGTTTTAACAAAGACATGACGAATTACACCTTCTGTAAATAACCCAAGAAGCAAACAATAAGGGATTTCAGCCGGCAACAATGTATTTCCTCAGTTCATTTGAATATCAATGGCAATGATACTCAATTATCCGCTATAACTGTGAGATTAGGAGCATGTGAAAAACATCCATTGTTTGTCCATAAGAAAATGCAGAGAATGTGTGTAATATGTTTACACTTTTGTGTCAAAAACCCTAAATGTCTTTGACTACATTTACACTGCAGGTCCAAATCAGATTTTTTCGAAATGTGATCTTTTTCTAGGTGACTCTTACACTGCAAGTAAACTGTGATCTTTATCAAACTCCTGTGTAAATGTGCAAAGGCCCCAATGTGCCCTCGACGTCACTTGCATGCAACAGTTCAATAAAGTGAAAACAGAGGAAGTTTACCAGATTCCGTAAATGAACAAGAAAGTTGCTACTACTACTACCAAATAAAATAAAAGTCGCCACACCATAAAAATTAGTGTTTTTTTACCTGAAAATGATCACTAAAGACACTTTAACTGCTGCTGTGACCCAAGGTCACCTCCATATTTATACTGTTGACTGTCAATCAGAATGTGCAATAATGTTATGTTACTTACTGTGCCTTGTATATACATTTTTATTTTAATTTTTTTTAATTTTTAGCTAAGTACCGTGTGACTTGTTGAAGGGTGGACTAGCAAAGTAAGATTTTCATTGTACGGCAAACTGTCTGTTTAACTGTGCATATGACAATAAACAATCTTGAATCTTGAATCTTGAATAAAGTAATATAATGTAAAAATTAATATATACCTGTATAGTGCAATATATTTGCGAGGGTTCCAATAGTTTAAGGCTGTTAAGTAGATGCATGGCTCTACCCATCCATCCATCCAATTTCTACCGCTTATTCCCTTTGGGGTTGCGGGGGGCGCTGGAGTCTATCTCAGCTACAATTGGGCGGAAGGCGGGGTACACCCTGGACAAGTCGCCACCTCATCGCAGGGCCAACACAGATAGACAGACAACATTCACACTCACATTCACACACTAGGGCCAATTTAGTGTTTCCAATCAACTTATCCCCAGGTGCATGTCTTTGGAAGTGGGAGGTAGCCGGAGTACCCGGGGGGAACCCACGCAGTCACGGGGAGGACATGCAAACTCCACACAGAAAGATACCGAGCCCGGGATTGAACCCAAGACTACTCAGGACCTTCGTATTGTGAGGCAGATGCACTAACCCCTGTGCAACCGTGCTGCCCGCATGGCTCTACATTAGTTTTATTTTTCAACTCACTTACGTAAACAACTTACGCAATGTACGTAATATATTAGCAAATACGGACAGCGTACAGGTCAATTCCTTTCCTCTATACAGTTTGTCCTAAAAAGGTCATGGGTGAGCTGGAGCCTATTTCAGCTGACTTTAAGCAAAATGACAGGGTACACCCTGGAATGGTTACCAATCAATCACAGGACACTGAGGAAATTTCCACAATAGTAAACTTTGAAAACAAAATGTATCGGCTGCTTTATTCGCTAGGATTCACCTCTCCACAATGTTGTGTGTAAAATTGGTTGTAGTTGTAGTAAAATCTCCATATGCAAGTACACACACAAACAGTAAATACTCATGAATGAAAAATGTATATCAGTGTTCAACAGTGTTTCCAATACATTCTATAGTTGCCAATGTATGGGAATGTGCACTTTCTACAGTACACCCCTGGTTTAATTACCGGTACATATATAATTTGCCCTACCTCGATGCTGGAATTTAGCTTGAACGATGGGTAAAAACTCCTTTAAATTAGAGATTAAAAACTTCCAACTCGGTTGTTTGATAGTCTGCACAATGAAATTAGTTACAGTAAAACTAAGCACACAAAGGAAAGTACAATAATAAACACATGAAGTGTACATACATGTAGGAATCATGTTAAATCAACAATACAACTTGGTATGAACTGAAGAAAAGCAATGCAAACATACAGGATAAAGGGTGTCTCTTATGCCGCTAGCTTAATGCTAACATACAATAGACTACGAGCCCATTGACAGGCCATTGACGT